>NW_025725923.1:120000-125000 GCF_021461395.2 Schistocerca americana
ATGTCGTACCGTAACCTAACCTATGTCGTACCGTAACCTAACCTATGTCGTACCGTAACCTAACCTATGTCGTACCGTAACCTAACCTATGTCGTACCTTAACCTAACCTATGTCGTACCTTAACCTAACCTATGTCGTACCTTAACCTAACCTATGTCGTACCTTAACCTAACCTATGTCGTACCTTAACCTAACCTATGTCGTACCTTAACCTAACCTATGTCGTACCTTAACCTAACCTATGTCGTACCTTAACCTAACCTATGTCGTACCTTAACCTAACCTATGTCGTACCTTAACCTAACCTATGTCGTACCTTAACCTAACCTATGTCGTACCTTAACCTAACCTATGTCGTACCTTAACCTAACCTATGTCGTACCTTAACCTAACCTATGTCGTACCTTAACCTAACCTATGTCGTACCTTAACCTAACCTATGTCGTACCTTAACCTAACCTATGTCGTACCTTAACCTAACCTATGTCGTACCTTAACCTAACCTATGTCGTACCTTAACCTAACCTATGTCGTACCTTAACCTAACCTATGTCGTACCTTAACCTAACCTATGTCGTACCTTAACCTAACCTATGTCGTACCTTAACCTAACCTATGTCGTACCTTAACCTAACCTATGTCGTACCTTAACCTAACCTATGTCGTACCTTAACCTAACCTATGTCGTACCTTAACCTAACCTATGTCGTACCTTAACCTAACCTATGTCGTACCTTAACCTAACCTATGTCGTACCTTAACCTAACCTGTATTGCGCCTTAACCTAACCTGTATTGCGCCTTAACCTAACCTGTATTGCGCCTTAACGTAACCTGTATTGCGCCTTAACGTAACCTGTATTGCGCCTTAACGTAACCTGTATTGCGCCTTAACGTAACCTGTATTGCGCCTTAACGTAACCTGTATTGCGCCTTAACGTAACCTGTATTGCGCCTTAACGTAACCTGTATTGCGCCTTAACGTAACCTGTATTGCGCCTTAACGTAACCTGTATTGCGCCTTAACGTAACCTGTATTGCGCCTTAACGTAACCTGTATTGCGCCTTAACGTAACCTGTATTGCGCCTTAACGTAACCTGTATTGCGCCTTAACGTAACCTGTATTGCGCCTTAACGTAACCTGTATTGCGCCTTAACGTAACCTGTATTGCGCCTTAACGTAACCTGTATTGCGCCTTAACGTAACCTGTATTGCGCCTTAACGTAACCTGTATTGCGCCTTAACGTAACCTGCATTGCGCCTTAACGTAACCTGCATTGCGCCTTAACGTAACCTGTATTGCGCCTTAACGTAACCTGTATTGCGCCTTAACGTAACCTGTATTGCGCCTTAACGTAACCTGTATTGCGCCTTAACGTAACCTGTATTGCGCCTTAACGTAACCTGTATTGCGCCTTAACGTAACCGATATTGCGCCTTAACGTAACCTATATTGCGCCGTAACGTAACCTATATTGCGCCGTAACGTAACCCACATTGCCCCTTAACGTAACCCACATTGCCCCTTAACGTAACCCACATTGCCCCTTAACGTAACCCAACACACGTTGGGCCTTAACCCAACACACGTTGGGCCTTAACCCAACACACGTTGGGCCTTAACCCAACACACGTTGGGCCTTAACCCAACACACGTTGGGCCTTAACCCAACACACGTTGGGCCTTAACCCAACACACGTTGGGCCTTAACCCAACACACGTTGGGCCTTAACCCAACACACGTTGGGCCTTAACCCAACACACGTTGGGCCTTAACCCAACACACGTTGGGCCTTAACCCAACACACGTTGGGCCTTAACCTGCTCTGTAATTGTCATACGACGCGTTAAATTAGTGTAGTGTTGCCTAACTGCAACCCCCGCAATATAGTTTGCTACTCGCACTGCCCGGTCCCCAGTGTATCGCTTCATGTTAAACACCTTGCAGCTATACACTGTAATGTGGATGGCAGCAGGACGTACATGCTCAATGCCCTTTGCAGTTGTTCATTGGCATTTGCAGTTGTTCATTGGCATTCGCATGTGCGAAGCACTTAGCCTACGCTGTGGTACGGCCTGTGTCAACTGTCCGCTGATGTTGTACGTCCAAATCACACACTGTACTGCACATTGGTCCTCATGTACTGAATGATACATCGTGGTACATGTGACCGTACAACGACTGCGCCAACAACGGCGAACCATGCGGTCCAAATGTTGTGCACTCAGCTACGTGTCGTCTCCCTATAAGAGCTGGATTGCAGTGTGGTATGCCCTGGATGGCGATCAGCATGAGCCGTCTGTTGATGTAGTGGCGCGTGTTGTCAGACGTAGTCGTCTCTTCTCACACACCGTGATAGCATGGTGCACTGCGTTCCACATCTGCGACATGCGACAGAGGCCGGTTGACAGTCGTTCGCGCAATGGACATCGCATACGTACGGGGGCCACCTTCCACGTGTTCGCGAAGCGTGCACATGTTGTTGCGTGTATGTGGGCAGACATAGTGTGTCGTGACACCTGACACAGGCATGCAACAATCGTTGAATTTGCAAATGGCGATGGACGCCTACGTTTGCTGGTGACGTTATGCAAATGAACAACTGGTAAACCGTTGTGGTGCGGTTGTTCTCGCTAGAGGTGAATCAGTGATGGCGACGATCGGTTGAGCTACCAACCGGTTGTTCCAGCGATACCCACCATGCCCACGAACGTGAATGGCATCTGGGTGTGAAGCGATACGCGGCGGTGGCTGGGTGGGACCGTCCCCGGCCGGTGAGGGGGGGCCTCCCGGCGTGCTGGCCGCGCGGTGCGTGGGCGCACGCGCTACAGCCGGCTGGTGGGGGCGGCCAGTGGCAGGCGCGCCGGCCGACGGAGGCGGCAGGCGGCGCAGCTGCGCGCCGGCGCACCCTGCACGCGGCGCCGTGCGGCCAAAGTAGGTCCTCGCGGGCCCGGTGCGAAGCGCGGTGGACATCTGCAGTGTGCTGGTCCGATTGAGGACTGTGTGCGCTGAGGATGCGCCGCCGCCCGGCGCTCGGCGCCGCGACGCCGTCTGCTGCTCGGTCGCCTCTGCGGTTCTCGCAGGTGGTTTGTATCGCAGCTGTGCGGACGTGTTGGCGCGTGCGCTGTGCTGGGAGAGTTCGCTTCGGCACCCAAGTGGGGCTTTTGTCCTTCTGTGGCGCTGGCGTTGGAGCTGCCGGTCACCGTAGGTGGCGCGTGTTGTCTCCCGCCGGCAATGCCACGACAGCACGCTCCCGGGCCTCTGTCGGCAGCGGCAAGCTCAGTTGGGAGCACGGGTGGTCGCACCTAAAGCGTCTACTCGCCAAACTCCGGGCGATTGCGCCTCTCTCGAACCCGACCAAGTACTTAGGACGGCGCTGCGCGCCGCCGGGACCTGAGAGGGTTTCGAGGTGTATTGTGCAGGGGAGCTCAGCCTCCTCCTGTTTGCAGAATAATTGAGCGGACGCTTGCGTGTTCGCGCGGGCCCCCGGGACACACTCCCGGGCGGCCGGCTGCTCAGCTCTAGTTGACGCAGCTCCCTGGTTGATCCTGCCAGTAGTCATATGCTTGTCTCAAAGATTAAGCCATGCATGTCTCAGTACAAGCCGCATTAAGGTGAAACCGCGAATGGCTCATTAAATCAGTTATGGTTCCTTAGATCGTACCCACGTTACTTGGATAACTGTGGTAATTCTAGAGCTAATACATGCAAACAGAGTCCCGACCAGAGATGGAAGGGACGCTTTTATTAGATCAAAACCAATCGGTCGGCTCGTCCGGTCCGTTTGCCTTGGTGACTCTGAATAACTTTGGGCTGATCGCACGGTCCTCGTACCGGCGACGCATCTTTCAAATGTCTGCCTTATCAACTGTCGATGGTAGGTTCTGCGCCTACCATGGTTGTAACGGGTAACGGGGAATCAGGGTTCGATTCCGGAGAGGGAGCCTGAGAAACGGCTACCACATCCAAGGAAGGCAGCAGGCGCGCAAATTACCCACTCCCGGCACGGGGAGGTAGTGACGAAAAATAACGATACGGGACTCATCCGAGGCCCCGTAATCGGAATGAGTACACTTTAAATCCTTTAACGAGTATCTATTGGAGGGCAAGTCTGGTGCCAGCAGCCGCGGTAATTCCAGCTCCAATAGCGTATATTAAAGTTGTTGCGGTTAAAAAGCTCGTAGTTGGATTTGTGTCCCACGCTGTTGGTTCACCGCCCGTCGGTGTTTAACTGGCATGTATCGTGGGACGTCCTGCCGGTGGGGCGAGCCGAAGGCGTGCGACGCGCCTCGTGCGTGCTCGTGCGTCCCGAGGCGGACCCCGTTGCAATCCTACCAGGGTGCTCTTGAGTGAGTGTCTCGGTGGGCCGGCACGTTTACTTTGAACAAATTAGAGTGCTTAAAGCAGGCAAGCCCGCCTGAATACTGTGTGCATGGAATAATGGAATAGGACCTCGGTTCTATTTTGTTGGTTTTCGGAACCCGAGGTAATGATTAATAGGGACAGGCGGGGGCATTCGTATTGCGACGTTAGAGGTGAAATTCTTGGATCGTCGCAAGACGAACAGAAGCGAAAGCATTTGCCAAGTATGTTTTCATTAATCAAGAACGAAAGTTAGAGGTTCGAAGGCGATCAGATACCGCCCTAGTTCTAACCATAAACGATGCCAGCCAGCGATCCGCCGCAGTTCCTCCGATGACTCGGCGGGCAGCCTCCGGGAAACCAAAGCTTTTGGGTTCCGGGGGAAGTATGGTTGCAAAGCTGAAACTTAAAGGAATTGACGGAAGGGCACCACCAGGAGTGGAGCCTGCGGCTTAATTTGACTCAACACGGGAAACCTCACCAGGCCCGGACACCGGAAGGATTGACAGATTGATAGCTCTTTCTTGATTCGGTGGGTGGTGGTGCATGGCCGTTCTTAGTTGGTGGAGCGATTTGTCTGGTTAATTCCGATAACGAACGAGACTCTAGCCTGCTAACTAGTCGCGTGACATCC
>NW_025725923.1:132500-135000 GCF_021461395.2 Schistocerca americana
CTAACCTATATCGTACCGTAACCTAACCTATATCGTACCGTAACCTAACCTATGTCGTACCGTAACCTAACCTATGTCGTACCGTAACCTAACCTATGTCGTACCGTAACCTAACCTATGTCGTACCGTAACCTAACCTATGTCGTACCGTAACCTAACCTATGTCGTACCGTAACCTAACCTATGTCGTACCGTAACCTAACCTATGTCGTACCTTAACCTAACCTATGTCGTACCTTAACCTAACCTATGTCGTACCTTAACCTAACCTATGTCGTACCTTAACCTAACCTATGTCGTACCTTAACCTAACCTATGTCGTACCTTAACCTAACCTATGTCGTACCTTAACCTAACCTATGTCGTACCTTAACCTAACCTATGTCGTACCTTAACCTAACCTATGTCGTACCTTAACCTAACCTATGTCGTACCTTAACCTAACCTATGTCGTACCTTAACCTAACCTATGTCGTACCTTAACCTAACCTATGTCGTACCTTAACCTAACCTATGTCGTACCTTAACCTAACCTATGTCGTACCTTAACCTAACCTATGTCGTACCTTAACCTAACCTATGTCGTACCTTAACCTAACCTATGTCGTACCTTAACCTAACCTATGTCGTACCTTAACCTAACCTATGTCGTACCTTAACCTAACCTATGTCGTACCTTAACCTAACCTATGTCGTACCTTAACCTAACCTATGTCGTACCTTAACCTAACCTATGTCGTACCTTAACCTAACCTATGTCGTACCTTAACCTAACCTATGTCGTACCTTAACCTAACCTATGTCGTACCTTAACCTAACCTATGTCGTACCTTAACCTAACCTATGTCGTACCTTAACCTAACCTATGTCGTACCTTAACCTAACCTATGTCGTACCTTAACCTAACCTATGTCGTACCTTAACCTAACCTGTATTGCGCCTTAACCTAACCTGTATTGCGCCTTAACCTAACCTGTATTGCGCCTTAACGTAACCTGTATTGCGCCTTAACGTAACCTGTATTGCGCCTTAACGTAACCTGTATTGCGCCTTAACGTAACCTGTATTGCGCCTTAACGTAACCTGTATTGCGCCTTAACGTAACCTGTATTGCGCCTTAACGTAACCTGTATTGCGCCTTAACGTAACCTGTATTGCGCCTTAACGTAACCTGTATTGCGCCTTAACGTAACCTGTATTGCGCCTTAACGTAACCTGTATTGCGCCTTAACGTAACCTGTATTGCGCCTTAACGTAACCTGTATTGCGCCTTAACGTAACCTGTATTGCGCCTTAACGTAACCTGTATTGCGCCTTAACGTAACCTGTATTGCGCCTTAACGTAACCTGTATTGCGCCTTAACGTAACCTGTATTGCGCCTTAACGTAACCTGTATTGCGCCTTAACGTAACCTGTATTGCGCCTTAACGTAACCTGTATTGCGCCTTAACGTAACCTGCATTGCGCCTTAACGTAACCTGCATTGCGCCTTAACGTAACCTGTATTGCGCCTTAACGTAACCTGTATTGCGCCTTAACGTAACCTGTATTGCGCCTTAACGTAACCTGTATTGCGCCTTAACGTAACCTGTATTGCGCCTTAACGTAACCGATATTGCGCCTTAACGTAACCTATATTGCGCCGTAACGTAACCTATATTGCGCCGTAACGTAACCCACATTGCCCCTTAACGTAACCCACATTGCCCCTTAACGTAACCCACATTGCCCCTTAACGTAACCCAACACACGTTGGGCCTTAACCCAACACACGTTGGGCCTTAACCCAACACACGTTGGGCCTTAACCCAACACACGTTGGGCCTTAACCCAACACACGTTGGGCCTTAACCCAACACACGTTGGGCCTTAACCCAACACACGTTGGGCCTTAACCCAACACACGTTGGGCCTTAACCCAACACACGTTGGGCCTTAACCCAACACACGTTGGGCCTTAACCCAACACACGTTGGGCCTTAACCCAACACACGTTGGGCCTTAACCCAACACACGTTGGGCCTTAACCTGCTCTGTAATTGTCATACGACGCGTTAAATTAGTGTAGTGTTGCCTAACTGCAACCCCCGCAATATAGTTTGCTACTCGCACTGCCCGGTCCCCAGTGTATCGCTTCATGTTAAACACCTTGCAGCTATACACTGTAATGTGGATGGCAGCAGGACGTACATGCTCAATGCCCTTTGCAGTTGTTCATTGGCATTTGCAGTTGTTCATTGGCATTCGCATGTGCGAAGCACTTAGCCTACGCTGTGGTACGGCCTGTGTCAACTGTCCGCTGATGTTGTACGTCCAAATCACACACTGTACTGCACATTGGTCCTCATGTACTGAATGATACATCGTGGTACATGTGACCGTACAACGACTGCGCCAACAACGGCGAACCATGCGGTCCAAATGTTGTGCACTCAGCTACGTGTCGTCTCCCTATAAGAGCTGGATTGCAGTGTGGTATGCCCTGGATGGCGATCAGCA
>NW_025725923.1:140000-145000 GCF_021461395.2 Schistocerca americana
GCCTGGCCAGGACGAAGTCAGGGGAAACCCTGATGGAGGTCCGTAGCGATTCTGACGTGCAAATCGATCGTCGGAGCTGGGTATAGGGGCGAAAGACTAATCGAACCATCTAGTAGCTGGTTCCCTCCGAAGTTTCCCTCAGGATAGCTGGTGCTCGTACGAGTCTCATCCGGTAAAGCGAATGATTAGAGGCCTTGGGGCCGAAACGACCTCAACCTATTCTCAAACTTTAAATGGGTGAGATCTCCGGCTTGCTTGATATGCTGAAGCCGCGAGCAAACGACTCGGATCGGAGTGCCAAGTGGGCCACTTTTGGTAAGCAGAACTGGCGCTGTGGGATGAACCAAACGCCGAGTTAAGGCGCCCGAATCGACGCTCATGGGAAACCATGAAAGGCGTTGGTTGCTTAAGACAGCAGGACGGTGGCCATGGAAGTCGGAATCCGCTAAGGAGTGTGTAACAACTCACCTGCCGAAGCAACTAGCCCTGAAAATGGATGGCGCTGAAGCGTCGTGCCTATACTCGGCCGTCAGTCTGGCAGTCATGGCCGGTCCTTGCGGCCGGCCGCGAAGCCCTGACGAGTAGGAGGGTCGCGGCGGTGGGCGCAGAAGGGTCTGGGCGTGAGCCTGCCTGGAGCCGCCGTCGGTGCAGATCTTGGTGGTAGTAGCAAATACTCCAGCGAGGCCCTGGAGGGCTGACGCGGAGAAGGGTTTCGTGTGAACAGCCGTTGCACACGAGTCAGTCGATCCTAAGCCCTAGGAGAAATCCGATGTTGATGGGGGCCGTCATAGCATGATGCACTTTGTGCTGGCCCCCGTTGGGCGAAAGGGAATCCGGTTCCTATTCCGGAACCCGGCAGCGGAACCGATACAAGTCGGGCCCCTCTTTTAGAGATGCTCGTCGGGGTAACCCAAAAGGACCCGGAGACGCCGTCGGGAGATCGGGGAAGAGTTTTCTTTTCTGCATGAGCGTTCGAGTTCCCTGGAATCCTCTAGCAGGGAGATAGGGTTTGGAACGCGAAGAGCACCGCAGTTGCGGCGGTGTCCCGATCTTCCCCTCGGACCTTGAAAATCCGGGAGAGGGCCACGTGGAGGTGTCGCGCCGGTTCGTACCCATATCCGCAGCAGGTCTCCAAGGTGAAGAGCCTCTAGTCGATAGAATAATGTAGGTAAGGGAAGTCGGCAAATTGGATCCGTAACTTCGGGATAAGGATTGGCTCTGAGGATCGGGGCGTGTCGGGCTTGGTCGGGAAGTGGGTCAGCGCTAACGTGCCGGGCCTGGGCGAGGTGAGTGCCGTAGGGGTGCCGGTAAGTGCGGGCGTTTAGCGCGGGCGTGGTCTGCTCTCGCCGTTGGTTGGCCTCGTGCTGGCCGGCGGTGCAGGATGCGCGCGCCTGCGCGGCGTTCGCGCCCCGGTGCTTCAACCTGCGTGCAGGATCCGAGCTCGGTCCCGTGCCTTGGCCTCCCACGGATCTTCCTTGCTGCGAGGCCGCGTCCGCCTTAGCGTGCTCCTCCGGGGGCGCGCGGGTGCGCGGATTCTCTTCGGCCGCCATTCAACGATCAACTCAGAACTGGCACGGACTGGGGGAATCCGACTGTCTAATTAAAACAAAGCATTGCGATGGCCCTAGCGGGTGTTGACGCAATGTGATTTCTGCCCAGTGCTCTGAATGTCAACGTGAAGAAATTCAAGCAAGCGCGGGTAAACGGCGGGAGTAACTATGACTCTCTTTTCTTCGCCTTGACTCCTGGGGCCTATCCACAGGAGGAATAAACCGTCTTTGTTCTTTCTTCTTTGTGTCTTTATTTTGTGTCTTTGTTGTTATTCTTCCGCACTGATATATATGTATATGTGTATGTTAGTTTTATACTTGTATTTTGTGGTACCGCCCTGTAAGTCCCCACCTCGGTGGCGGACATGGCGTCAAACACCTGCCACGTACTATATATGTATATATTTTGTGTTATTCAAATTATTTTGAATAAAGACGGCTGTTGATGGCCAAGTGGCGGCGGTGTGGCTGCATCCGGACTTGGCTTTTCGAAGTGCGGTCTTGATGTAGTCGTGCTGCTGCTGCGAGGTGCCTTCCTTGGGTTATAGTTACAGGGTGAGTGATGCGCAATACATGGGCCTAGCCCTCTTAGCCTCTCCTCTCCTGCGGTCTTCTCCCCTTCTCGTGGGCCCGCTGATTTTTTGCAGAGTGGAAGACCGCACCAGGGGCCTGGGGGGGTTACCAGCCCCCCCTCGCATTATCCCTTTATAGTTGGGGGCAGCCGACAAGAAACAAGAGATGGTGGCCCTTCCGCTGAAGGTGCCACCCCAGCTACCCCAGCACCTATCCGGCCAACCGGCCGTAACGAAAATGCGATAGTTTGTGTAGCTCCCTTTGCTTGCAGTGAGTGCCACCGCACTTTTACCACGAAGAACGGTCTCGGGGTCCATCGCCGCCGCCAACACCCTGCGGCCGCCAACGCTGAGATCGTGACGGAGAGGCATCGCGCGAGGTGGACGGAGGAAGAAGTCCTGTCGCTCGCCAAGGCAGAGGCCGAACTGTTCCTGGAGAGGGACGCCCGGTTCTTCTTTGTAAATCAAGAACTTACCAGGATGTTCCCCGACCGAACGCTTGAGGCAATCAAGTGCCGACGGCGGCAAGCTGCCCACAAGCAGCTTGTCCGCCAATTCATGGAGGCACTTGAGATCGGTCGGGGTGAAGAGCCGGCGTCCCGCCGTGGAGCAGCGAGCTCGCTGCCTGACGCGGGCGAGGCCGCTGCGCCGCCCGTCGACGCAGCCGAGGACTTCGCGGCCGACACCACCGGGCCGCCGCCGGAGGGGCCGACTGACGCCGCCATCTGGGAGCATCTGGCGGGGCTACCTGCTTCCGCCCAGCGTTTCTCTGCCCTGGATCGAGTCATTGGTCTGGGGCGGGGCACGCCGCCCGATGTCATCCTGGGCATGCTCCCGGATGCCCTTGCGTCGGTCGGGTCCAGGGGGGAGAGGTCGATCACCAGGACACAGCGGCCGCGCCAACCATCCAAGCGGCCGCCTGCCGCCCCGCCGCTGCAGAAGCGCAAGCGGCGCCGCTGGGAATACGCGCGGACACAGGACGCCTTCCGTAGGTCGCGTGCGCGTTGCGTGCGCGGCTTGCTGGACGGCACCCTGCTGCAGCCGCCACCCGACATCCCCGGTCTGCTGGACTTCTGGGCGGACCTCTTCACGAAGAAGCCGATCTCCACCGCCGGCTTCATCCGTGACCGCCTTCTCCCGCACTCGGAGCCTGTCGCTCCTGAGTGCCTATGGGGGCCGGTCACACGTGAGGAGGTCGCTGCTGCCTTGCCGCCCAGGGGATCGGCAGCCGGGCCGGACGGCCTGACTCCAGCGGAGCTGCGGCGCCTGCCGCATGAAGTCCTGGTGAAACTCTTGAACCTCTTCCTCCTGGCCCGCGCCCTCCCCGAGCGTCTGCTTCGCGCCCGGACGTCACTTCTCCCCAAAACGGCTGCACCAACATCCCCCGCTGACTTTCGCCCCATTACGGTCTGCTCGGTGTTGGCGCGGACCTTTCACAAGGTTCTCGCGTCACGCCTGATGCGTGCATGTGCTGTGGACGAACGTCAGCGGGCATTCATCCCCCGGGATGGGATGTTGGAAAACACCTTCATCTTGGACACTGCTCTCACCGACGCAGTCCGCTCCTGTCGCTCTGTTTTTGTGGCATCGATCGACGTCTCTAAAGCGTTCGATTCGGTGGACCATGCCGCCCTCCGCCCCGTGCTGAGGGCTCATGGCCTGCCGGATTGCTTTATTGAGTACGTCGTAAGGTGTTACGAGGGTAGCACGACGGTGATAGCGGGCGGCGCCGACGTGGGCGTGCCCCTGCAGCCGGCTAGGGGTGTGCGTCAGGGTGACCCCCTCTCCCCCCTCCTTTTCAATTTTGCGGTGGACTATGTTTTGAGTCAACTTCCCTCCCACATCGGAGCTCGGATCCTTGGTCGCAGAGTTAACGCTGCGGCCTTCGCAGATGACGTCCTGCTTTTTGCATCGACCGCGAGGGGATTGCAGTCCCTCATCGACGCAGCCGTCGCAGCCCTCGCCCATCTGGGGCTGCAGATCAACGCCCGGAAGTGTTTCACCCTCGCCTTAGTCGCGTCTGGGCGCGACAAGAAGGTGAAGGTCGACGCCGACGTTACCTTCAAAGCGGGCAACGCCACCGTGCCCGCCCTACGTGTGGGTGAAACCTTCCGGTACCTGGGACTGCAATTCTCCACCGCTGGTCGCTGCGTTTTCAACCCACGACGCCACCTGGTGGAGCAGCTGGACGTCATCTCCCGAGCTCCGCTCAAGCCGCAACAGCGCCTCCACGCCCTCACCACCGTACTTCTGCCTGGCCTGTACCATGGGCTGGCCCTCAGCCGCACCCGAGTGGGTGCGTTGAAAGCGGCAGATGTGACCATCCGTGCCGCCGTCAGGAGATGGTTCCGCCTTCCGGCGGACACTCCCCTGGGCTACTTCCACGCTCCTGTAGCCCAGGGAGGCCTCGGCATCCCATCATGCCGATGGATGGGGCCAACACTTCGCCGGTCCCGTCTCCTGGCGCTGAAGAGGATTGGGCCAGCCGCCGACGGTGCAGGCCGGGACGAGGTGCAGCGTGAGATTGAGGCGCTGGAGCGGCATCTTATGTGGGAGGGCCACCTCCTCAAATCGTCGACGCAGGTTGGAGAGATGTGGGCCGCGCGCCTGCACGTTGCCTTTGACGGTGCGGCGCTGTCATCTTCCGCCGCCGTCAAGGGGCAACACCAGTGGGTCGCTGACACCAGTCGCCTGCTATCTGGGCGTAACTTCATCGACGCTCTCCGCGCCCGCATCAACGCCTTCCCCACGAAGGCACGGCGCAGTCGCGGGCGGGAGGCGGACACCAGATGCCGCGCGGGCTGCCAGGCCGTAGAGACCGCCAACCACGTGTTACAGGCTTGCTTCAGGACGCACGGGTCCCGGGTTAAGCGGCATG
>NW_025725923.1:150000-152500 GCF_021461395.2 Schistocerca americana
ATGTCGTACCTTAACCTAACCTATGTCGTACCTTAACCTAACCTATGTCGTACCTTAACCTAACCTATGTCGTACCTTAACCTAACCTATGTCGTACCTTAACCTAACCTGTATTGCGCCTTAACCTAACCTGTATTGCGCCTTAACCTAACCTGTATTGCGCCTTAACGTAACCTGTATTGCGCCTTAACGTAACCTGTATTGCGCCTTAACGTAACCTGTATTGCGCCTTAACGTAACCTGTATTGCGCCTTAACGTAACCTGTATTGCGCCTTAACGTAACCTGTATTGCGCCTTAACGTAACCTGTATTGCGCCTTAACGTAACCTGTATTGCGCCTTAACGTAACCTGTATTGCGCCTTAACGTAACCTGTATTGCGCCTTAACGTAACCTGTATTGCGCCTTAACGTAACCTGTATTGCGCCTTAACGTAACCTGTATTGCGCCTTAACGTAACCTGTATTGCGCCTTAACGTAACCTGTATTGCGCCTTAACGTAACCTGTATTGCGCCTTAACGTAACCTGTATTGCGCCTTAACGTAACCTGCATTGCGCCTTAACGTAACCTGCATTGCGCCTTAACGTAACCTGTATTGCGCCTTAACGTAACCTGTATTGCGCCTTAACGTAACCTGTATTGCGCCTTAACGTAACCTGTATTGCGCCTTAACGTAACCTGTATTGCGCCTTAACGTAACCTGTATTGCGCCTTAACGTAACCGATATTGCGCCTTAACGTAACCTATATTGCGCCGTAACGTAACCTATATTGCGCCGTAACGTAACCCACATTGCCCCTTAACGTAACCCACATTGCCCCTTAACGTAACCCACATTGCCCCTTAACGTAACCCAACACACGTTGGGCCTTAACCCAACACACGTTGGGCCTTAACCCAACACACGTTGGGCCTTAACCCAACACACGTTGGGCCTTAACCCAACACACGTTGGGCCTTAACCCAACACACGTTGGGCCTTAACCCAACACACGTTGGGCCTTAACCCAACACACGTTGGGCCTTAACCCAACACACGTTGGGCCTTAACCCAACACACGTTGGGCCTTAACCCAACACACGTTGGGCCTTAACCCAACACACGTTGGGCCTTAACCTGCTCTGTAATTGTCATACGACGCGTTAAATTAGTGTAGTGTTGCCTAACTGCAACCCCCGCAATATAGTTTGCTACTCGCACTGCCCGGTCCCCAGTGTATCGCTTCATGTTAAACACCTTGCAGCTATACACTGTAATGTGGATGGCAGCAGGACGTACATGCTCAATGCCCTTTGCAGTTGTTCATTGGCATTTGCAGTTGTTCATTGGCATTCGCATGTGCGAAGCACTTAGCCTACGCTGTGGTACGGCCTGTGTCAACTGTCCGCTGATGTTGTACGTCCAAATCACACACTGTACTGCACATTGGTCCTCATGTACTGAATGATACATCGTGGTACATGTGACCGTACAACGACTGCGCCAACAACGGCGAACCATGCGGTCCAAATGTTGTGCACTCAGCTACGTGTCGTCTCCCTATAAGAGCTGGATTGCAGTGTGGTATGCCCTGGATGGCGATCAGCATGAGCCGTCTGTTGATGTAGTGGCGCGTGTTGTCAGACGTAGTCGTCTCTTCTCACACACCGTGATAGCATGGTGCACTGCGTTCCACATCTGCGACATGCGACAGAGGCCGGTTGACAGTCGTTCGCGCAATGGACATCGCATACGTACGGGGGCCACCTTCCACGTGTTCGCGAAGCGTGCACATGTTGTTGCGTGTATGTGGGCAGACATAGTGTGTCGTGACACCTGACACAGGCATGCAACAATCGTTGAATTTGCAAATGGCGATGGACGCCTACGTTTGCTGGTGACGTTATGCAAATGAACAACTGGTAAACCGTTGTGGTGCGGTTGTTCTCGCTAGAGGTGAATCAGTGATGGCGACGATCGGTTGAGCTACCAACCGGTTGTTCCAGCGATACCCACCATGCCCACGAACGTGAATGGCATCTGGGTGTGAAGCGATACGCGGCGGTGGCTGGGTGGGACCGTCCCCGGCCGGTGAGGGGGGGCCTCCCGGCGTGCTGGCCGCGCGGTGCGTGGGCGCACGCGCTACAGCCGGCTGGTGGGGGCGGCCAGTGGCAGGCGCGCCGGCCGACGGAGGCGGCAGGCGGCGCAGCTGCGCGCCGGCGCACCCTGCACGCGGCGCCGTGCGGCCAAAGTAGGTCCTCGCGGGCCCGGTGCGAAGCGCGGTGGACATCTGCAGTGTGCTGGTCCGATTGAGGACTGTGTGCGCTGAGGATGCGCCGCCGCCCGGCGCTCGGCGCCGCGACGCCGTCTGCTGCTCGGTCGCCTCTGCGGTTCTCGCAGGTGGTTTGTATCGCAGCTGTGCGGACGTGTTGGCGCGTGCGCTGTGCTGGGAGAGTTCGCTTCGGCACCCAAGTGGGGCTTTTGTCCTTCTGTGGCGCTGGCGTTGGAGCTGCCGGT
>NW_025725923.1:162500-165000 GCF_021461395.2 Schistocerca americana
AACCTAACCTATGTCGTACCTTAACCTAACCTATGTCGTACCTTAACCTAACCTATGTCGTACCTTAACCTAACCTATGTCGTACCTTAACCTAACCTATGTCGTACCTTAACCTAACCTATGTCGTACCTTAACCTAACCTATGTCGTACCTTAACCTAACCTATGTCGTACCTTAACCTAACCTATGTCGTACCTTAACCTAACCTATGTCGTACCTTAACCTAACCTATGTCGTACCTTAACCTAACCTATGTCGTACCTTAACCTAACCTATGTCGTACCTTAACCTAACCTATGTCGTACCTTAACCTAACCTATGTCGTACCTTAACCTAACCTATGTCGTACCTTAACCTAACCTATGTCGTACCTTAACCTAACCTATGTCGTACCTTAACCTAACCTATGTCGTACCTTAACCTAACCTGTATTGCGCCTTAACCTAACCTGTATTGCGCCTTAACGTAACCTGTATTGCGCCTTAACGTAACCTGTATTGCGCCTTAACGTAACCTGTATTGCGCCTTAACGTAACCTGTATTGCGCCTTAACGTAACCTGTATTGCGCCTTAACGTAACCTGTATTGCGCCTTAACGTAACCTGTATTGCGCCTTAACGTAACCTGTATTGCGCCTTAACGTAACCTGTATTGCGCCTTAACGTAACCTGTATTGCGCCTTAACGTAACCTGTATTGCGCCTTAACGTAACCTGTATTGCGCCTTAACGTAACCTGTATTGCGCCTTAACGTAACCTGTATTGCGCCTTAACGTAACCTGTATTGCGCCTTAACGTAACCTGTATTGCGCCTTAACGTAACCTGTATTGCGCCTTAACGTAACCTGTATTGCGCCTTAACGTAACCTGCATTGCGCCTTAACGTAACCTGCATTGCGCCTTAACGTAACCTGTATTGCGCCTTAACGTAACCTGTATTGCGCCTTAACGTAACCTGTATTGCGCCTTAACGTAACCTGTATTGCGCCTTAACGTAACCTGTATTGCGCCTTAACGTAACCGATATTGCGCCTTAACGTAACCTATATTGCGCCGTAACGTAACCTATATTGCGCCGTAACGTAACCCACATTGCCCCTTAACGTAACCCACATTGCCCCTTAACGTAACCCACATTGCCCCTTAACGTAACCCAACACACGTTGGGCCTTAACCCAACACACGTTGGGCCTTAACCCAACACACGTTGGGCCTTAACCCAACACACGTTGGGCCTTAACCCAACACACGTTGGGCCTTAACCCAACACACGTTGGGCCTTAACCCAACACACGTTGGGCCTTAACCCAACACACGTTGGGCCTTAACCCAACACACGTTGGGCCTTAACCCAACACACGTTGGGCCTTAACCCAACACACGTTGGGCCTTAACCCAACACACGTTGGGCCTTAACCTGCTCTGTAATTGTCATACGACGCGTTAAATTAGTGTAGTGTTGCCTAACTGCAACCCCCGCAATATAGTTTGCTACTCGCACTGCCCGGTCCCCAGTGTATCGCTTCATGTTAAACACCTTGCAGCTATACACTGTAATGTGGATGGCAGCAGGACGTACATGCTCAATGCCCTTTGCAGTTGTTCATTGGCATTTGCAGTTGTTCATTGGCATTCGCATGTGCGAAGCACTTAGCCTACGCTGTGGTACGGCCTGTGTCAACTGTCCGCTGATGTTGTACGTCCAAATCACACACTGTACTGCACATTGGTCCTCATGTACTGAATGATACATCGTGGTACATGTGACCGTACAACGACTGCGCCAACAACGGCGAACCATGCGGTCCAAATGTTGTGCACTCAGCTACGTGTCGTCTCCCTATAAGAGCTGGATTGCAGTGTGGTATGCCCTGGATGGCGATCAGCATGAGCCGTCTGTTGATGTAGTGGCGCGTGTTGTCAGACGTAGTCGTCTCTTCTCACACACCGTGATAGCATGGTGCACTGCGTTCCACATCTGCGACATGCGACAGAGGCCGGTTGACAGTCGTTCGCGCAATGGACATCGCATACGTACGGGGGCCACCTTCCACGTGTTCGCGAAGCGTGCACATGTTGTTGCGTGTATGTGGGCAGACATAGTGTGTCGTGACACCTGACACAGGCATGCAACAATCGTTGAATTTGCAAATGGCGATGGACGCCTACGTTTGCTGGTGACGTTATGCAAATGAACAACTGGTAAACCGTTGTGGTGCGGTTGTTCTCGCTAGAGGTGAATCAGTGATGGCGACGATCGGTTGAGCTACCAACCGGTTGTTCCAGCGATACCCACCATGCCCACGAACGTGAATGGCATCTGGGTGTGAAGCGATACGCGGCGGTGGCTGGGTGGGACCGTCCCCGGCCGGTGAGGGGGGGCCTCCCGGCGTGCTGGCCGCGCGGTGCGTGGGCGCACGCGCTACAGCCGGCTGGTGGGGGCGGCCAGTGGCAGGCGCGCCGGCCGACGGAGGCGGCAGGCGGCGCAGCTGCGCGCCGGC
>NW_025725923.1:175000-177500 GCF_021461395.2 Schistocerca americana
TACCTTAACCTAACCTATGTCGTACCTTAACCTAACCTATGTCGTACCTTAACCTAACCTATGTCGTACCTTAACCTAACCTATGTCGTACCTTAACCTAACCTATGTCGTACCTTAACCTAACCTATGTCGTACCTTAACCTAACCTATGTCGTACCTTAACCTAACCTATGTCGTACCTTAACCTAACCTATGTCGTACCTTAACCTAACCTATGTCGTACCTTAACCTAACCTATGTCGTACCTTAACCTAACCTATGTCGTACCTTAACCTAACCTATGTCGTACCTTAACCTAACCTATGTCGTACCTTAACCTAACCTATGTCGTACCTTAACCTAACCTATGTCGTACCTTAACCTAACCTATGTCGTACCTTAACCTAACCTATGTCGTACCTTAACCTAACCTATGTCGTACCTTAACCTAACCTATGTCGTACCTTAACCTAACCTATGTCGTACCTTAACCTAACCTGTATTGCGCCTTAACCTAACCTGTATTGCGCCTTAACCTAACCTGTATTGCGCCTTAACGTAACCTGTATTGCGCCTTAACGTAACCTGTATTGCGCCTTAACGTAACCTGTATTGCGCCTTAACGTAACCTGTATTGCGCCTTAACGTAACCTGTATTGCGCCTTAACGTAACCTGTATTGCGCCTTAACGTAACCTGTATTGCGCCTTAACGTAACCTGTATTGCGCCTTAACGTAACCTGTATTGCGCCTTAACGTAACCTGTATTGCGCCTTAACGTAACCTGTATTGCGCCTTAACGTAACCTGTATTGCGCCTTAACGTAACCTGTATTGCGCCTTAACGTAACCTGTATTGCGCCTTAACGTAACCTGTATTGCGCCTTAACGTAACCTGTATTGCGCCTTAACGTAACCTGTATTGCGCCTTAACGTAACCTGTATTGCGCCTTAACGTAACCTGTATTGCGCCTTAACGTAACCTGCATTGCGCCTTAACGTAACCTGCATTGCGCCTTAACGTAACCTGTATTGCGCCTTAACGTAACCTGTATTGCGCCTTAACGTAACCTGTATTGCGCCTTAACGTAACCTGTATTGCGCCTTAACGTAACCTGTATTGCGCCTTAACGTAACCTGTATTGCGCCTTAACGTAACCGATATTGCGCCTTAACGTAACCTATATTGCGCCGTAACGTAACCTATATTGCGCCGTAACGTAACCCACATTGCCCCTTAACGTAACCCACATTGCCCCTTAACGTAACCCACATTGCCCCTTAACGTAACCCAACACACGTTGGGCCTTAACCCAACACACGTTGGGCCTTAACCCAACACACGTTGGGCCTTAACCCAACACACGTTGGGCCTTAACCCAACACACGTTGGGCCTTAACCCAACACACGTTGGGCCTTAACCCAACACACGTTGGGCCTTAACCCAACACACGTTGGGCCTTAACCCAACACACGTTGGGCCTTAACCCAACACACGTTGGGCCTTAACCCAACACACGTTGGGCCTTAACCCAACACACGTTGGGCCTTAACCCAACACACGTTGGGCCTTAACCTGCTCTGTAATTGTCATACGACGCGTTAAATTAGTGTAGTGTTGCCTAACTGCAACCCCCGCAATATAGTTTGCTACTCGCACTGCCCGGTCCCCAGTGTATCGCTTCATGTTAAACACCTTGCAGCTATACACTGTAATGTGGATGGCAGCAGGACGTACATGCTCAATGCCCTTTGCAGTTGTTCATTGGCATTTGCAGTTGTTCATTGGCATTCGCATGTGCGAAGCACTTAGCCTACGCTGTGGTACGGCCTGTGTCAACTGTCCGCTGATGTTGTACGTCCAAATCACACACTGTACTGCACATTGGTCCTCATGTACTGAATGATACATCGTGGTACATGTGACCGTACAACGACTGCGCCAACAACGGCGAACCATGCGGTCCAAATGTTGTGCACTCAGCTACGTGTCGTCTCCCTATAAGAGCTGGATTGCAGTGTGGTATGCCCTGGATGGCGATCAGCATGAGCCGTCTGTTGATGTAGTGGCGCGTGTTGTCAGACGTAGTCGTCTCTTCTCACACACCGTGATAGCATGGTGCACTGCGTTCCACATCTGCGACATGCGACAGAGGCCGGTTGACAGTCGTTCGCGCAATGGACATCGCATACGTACGGGGGCCACCTTCCACGTGTTCGCGAAGCGTGCACATGTTGTTGCGTGTATGTGGGCAGACATAGTGTGTCGTGACACCTGACACAGGCATGCAACAATCGTTGAATTTGCAAATGGCGATGGACGCCTACGTTTGCTGGTGACGTTATGCAAATGAACAACTGGTAAACCGTTGTGGTGCGGTTGTTCTCGCTAGAGGTGAATCAGTGATGGCGACGATCGGTTGAGCTACCAACCGGTTGTTCCAGCGATACCCACCATGCCCACGAACGTGAATGGCATCTGGGTGTGAAGCGATACGCGGCGGTGGCTGGGTGGGACCGTC
>NW_025725923.1:182500-185000 GCF_021461395.2 Schistocerca americana
AGCAACTAGCCCTGAAAATGGATGGCGCTGAAGCGTCGTGCCTATACTCGGCCGTCAGTCTGGCAGTCATGGCCGGTCCTTGCGGCCGGCCGCGAAGCCCTGACGAGTAGGAGGGTCGCGGCGGTGGGCGCAGAAGGGTCTGGGCGTGAGCCTGCCTGGAGCCGCCGTCGGTGCAGATCTTGGTGGTAGTAGCAAATACTCCAGCGAGGCCCTGGAGGGCTGACGCGGAGAAGGGTTTCGTGTGAACAGCCGTTGCACACGAGTCAGTCGATCCTAAGCCCTAGGAGAAATCCGATGTTGATGGGG
Source organism: Schistocerca americana (assembly GCF_021461395.2). Taxonomy (NCBI): domain Eukaryota; kingdom Metazoa; phylum Arthropoda; class Insecta; order Orthoptera; family Acrididae; genus Schistocerca; species Schistocerca americana. The sequence continues at coordinate 182,807 of NW_025725923.1, forward strand.
GCCGTCATAGCATGATGCACTTTGTGCTGGCCCCCGTTGGGCGAAAGGGAATCCGGTTCCTATTCCGGAACCCGGCAGCGGAACCGATACAAGTCGGGCCCCTCTTTTAGAGATGCTCGTCGGGGTAACCCAAAAGGACCCGGAGACGCCGTCGGGAGATCGGGGAAGAGTTTTCTTTTCTGCATGAGCGTTCGAGTTCCCTGGAATCCTCTAGCAGGGAGATAGGGTTTGGAACGCGAAGAGCACCGCAGTTGCGGCGGTGTCCCGATCTTCCCCTCGGACCTTGAAAATCCGGGAGAGGGCCACGTGGAGGTGTCGCGCCGGTTCGTACCCATATCCGCAGCAGGTCTCCAAGGTGAAGAGCCTCTAGTCGATAGAATAATGTAGGTAAGGGAAGTCGGCAAATTGGATCCGTAACTTCGGGATAAGGATTGGCTCTGAGGATCGGGGCGTGTCGGGCTTGGTCGGGAAGTGGGTCAGCGCTAACGTGCCGGGCCTGGGCGAGGTGAGTGCCGTAGGGGTGCCGGTAAGTGCGGGCGTTTAGCGCGGGCGTGGTCTGCTCTCGCCGTTGGTTGGCCTCGTGCTGGCCGGCGGTGCAGGATGCGCGCGCCTGCGCGGCGTTCGCGCCCCGGTGCTTCAACCTGCGTGCAGGATCCGAGCTCGGTCCCGTGCCTTGGCCTCCCACGGATCTTCCTTGCTGCGAGGCCGCGTCCGCCTTAGCGTGCTCCTCCGGGGGCGCGCGGGTGCGCGGATTCTCTTCGGCCGCCATTCAACGATCAACTCAGAACTGGCACGGACTGGGGGAATCCGACTGTCTAATTAAAACAAAGCATTGCGATGGCCCTAGCGGGTGTTGACGCAATGTGATTTCTGCCCAGTGCTCTGAATGTCAACGTGAAGAAATTCAAGCAAGCGCGGGTAAACGGCGGGAGTAACTATGACTCTCTTAAGGTGGCCAAGTGGCGGCGGTGTGGCTGCATCCGGACTTGGCTTTTCGAAGTGCGGTCTTGATGTAGTCGTGCTGCTGCTGCGAGGTGCCTTCCTTGGGTTATAGTTACAGGGAGAGTGATGCGCAATACATGGGCCTAGCCCTCTTAGCCTCTCCTCTCCTGCGGTCTTCTCCCCTTCTCGTGGGCCCGCTGATTTTAGCAGAGTGGAAGACCGCACCAGGGGCTTGGGGGGGTTACCAGCCCCCCCTCGCACTATCCCTTTTTCAGTTGGGGGCAGTAACCAGAGAACAAGTGGTGGCCCTTCCGCTGAAGGTGCCACCCCAACTCCCCCAGCACCTAGCCGGCCAACCGGCCGTGCCGAAAATCTTGTAACTTTTGCAGCTGTATACGCCTGTAGTGAGTGCCACCGCAGCTTCACCACCAAAAACGGTCTCGGGGTCCATCGCCGCCGCCAACACCTTGCGGCCGCCAACGCGGAGATCGTCACGGAGAGGCATCGCGCGAGGTGGACGGAGGAAGAAGTCCTGTCGCTCGCCAAGGCAGAGGCCGAACTGTTCCTCGAGAGGGACGCCCGGTTCTTCTTTGTAAATCAAGAGCTCATCAGGATGTTCCCCGACCGAACGCTTGAGGCAATCAAGTGCCGACGGCGGCAAGCTGCCCACAAGCAGCTTGTCCGCCAATTCATGGAGGCGCTTGAGATCGGTCGGGGGGAAGAGCCGGCGTCCCGCCGGGGAGCGGCGAGCCCGCTGCCTGACGCGGGCGAGGCCGCTGCGCCGCCCGTCGACGCAGCCGAGGACTTCGCGGCCGACACCACCGGGCCGCCGCCGGAGGGGCCGACTGACGCCGCCATCTGGGAGCATCTGGCGGGGCTACCCGCTTCCGCCCAGCGTTTCTCTGCCCTGGACCGTGTCATCGGTCTGGGGCGGGGCACGCCGCCCGATGTCATCCTGGGCATGCTCCCGGATGCCCTTGCGTCGGTCGGGTCCAGAGGGGAGAGATCGATCACCAGGACACAGCGGCCGCGCCAACCATCGAAGCGGCCGCCTGCCGCGCCGCCGACGCAGAAGCGCAAGCGGCGCCGCTGGGAGTACGCGAGAACGCAGGATGCCTTCCGACGGTCGCGTGCGCGTTGCGTGCGCGGCCTCTTGGATGGCACCCTGCTCCAGCCGCCACCTGCCATCCCTGGTCTGCTGGACTTCTGGGCGGACCTCTTCACCAAGAAGCCCATCTCCACCGCGGGCTTC
>NW_025725923.1:190000-195000 GCF_021461395.2 Schistocerca americana
AGTTACGAGCTAGAGACGCGACCGCGTTGCTCTCTGTACGAATGCCGATGCTGAGCGGTCAGCTAGGAGGCGCTCCATCCATGTCGGTACCGGTGAGCGTTGCACTCGCAGTCGCAAGAACGTACGGCAAGTATATTACCTGGAAGAGTCAATGACAGTCCACGCCCCCCTGCGTGGGAAGAGTCTTTCTAGGCCATGACCCACCGGAAGGGCGCAGCGTCCCCCACCCCAGACATGTGACGTCACACCATCGGTATTGACGACTAGACTGATTCCTTATAATCATTTGCCATACACCGGTGGAAGCTGCCGAGACGAGTAACTACATAGCGGGCTCGCCGTGTCACTAATGTACAGAGATACAACAGTTTCGACTGGAACCGGATTAAACGTATACACGGCGCTGATTAGAAATAGATAGAGCCATCAGAATACAGATAATGTATACAACTGTCCGTATACATGCTGAAAGACTCTGCTCACAATCACAACCACACGTCAGCCACACACCCTTATCACGCACTACTCTCTGCCTGTAACACGCACACAGACAATATGTAAGCACCAGCATGGAACAACACCCAGTGCATCCTCTCCGCCACATTAGACAATCCACACTGTCATAACCAGACTGGGAGGTCCACTCAGAAAACAGAATATCCCACCCACCCGACAACCACCATTGCTCAGCCAAGCCACCAACACCCACACATGTCCTACACAGGGGTGCACCCAACATCACAATACTGCCTCCTCTCACAGCACACAAACAATGGCAGGAATGAAAGACACAGGTCTGCCACAAGCATGGAATGAGAGCGCCGCCTGTCATGAGCCAAAGGTGCATCCTGACGTGGCAAATCAGATGATGCCGCAGGCATCCACTTACTATAATCACAATCAACAAACCGGCCGCCCCGCCCCGCCCCCCATTAAACCTTTCCTTACAACAATGTGTACCTTAACCTAACCTATATCGTACCGTAACCTAACCTATGTCGTACCGTAACCTAACCTATGTCGTACCGTAACCTAACCTATGTCGTACCGTAACCTAACCTATGTCGTACCGTAACCTAACCTATGTCGTACCGTAACCTAACCTATGTCGTACCGTAACCTAACCTATGTCGTACCGTAACCTAACCTATGTCGTACCGTAACCTAACCTATGTCGTACCGTAACCTAACCTATGTCGTACCTTAACCTAACCTATGTCGTACCTTAACCTAACCTATGTCGTACCTTAACCTAACCTATGTCGTACCTTAACCTAACCTATGTCGTACCTTAACCTAACCTATGTCGTACCTTAACCTAACCTATGTCGTACCTTAACCTAACCTATGTCGTACCTTAACCTAACCTATGTCGTACCTTAACCTAACCTATGTCGTACCTTAACCTAACCTATGTCGTACCTTAACCTAACCTATGTCGTACCTTAACCTAACCTATGTCGTACCTTAACCTAACCTATGTCGTACCTTAACCTAACCTATGTCGTACCTTAACCTAACCTATGTCGTACCTTAACCTAACCTATGTCGTACCTTAACCTAACCTATGTCGTACCTTAACCTAACCTATGTCGTACCTTAACCTAACCTATGTCGTACCTTAACCTAACCTATGTCGTACCTTAACCTAACCTATGTCGTACCTTAACCTAACCTATGTCGTACCTTAACCTAACCTATGTCGTACCTTAACCTAACCTATGTCGTACCTTAACCTAACCTATGTCGTACCTTAACCTAACCTATGTCGTACCTTAACCTAACCTATGTCGTACCTTAACCTAACCTATGTCGTACCTTAACCTAACCTATGTCGTACCTTAACCTAACCTATGTCGTACCTTAACCTAACCTATGTCGTACCTTAACCTAACCTGTATTGCGCCTTAACCTAACCTGTATTGCGCCTTAACCTAACCTGTATTGCGCCTTAACGTAACCTGTATTGCGCCTTAACGTAACCTGTATTGCGCCTTAACGTAACCTGTATTGCGCCTTAACGTAACCTGTATTGCGCCTTAACGTAACCTGTATTGCGCCTTAACGTAACCTGTATTGCGCCTTAACGTAACCTGTATTGCGCCTTAACGTAACCTGTATTGCGCCTTAACGTAACCTGTATTGCGCCTTAACGTAACCTGTATTGCGCCTTAACGTAACCTGTATTGCGCCTTAACGTAACCTGTATTGCGCCTTAACGTAACCTGTATTGCGCCTTAACGTAACCTGTATTGCGCCTTAACGTAACCTGTATTGCGCCTTAACGTAACCTGTATTGCGCCTTAACGTAACCTGTATTGCGCCTTAACGTAACCTGTATTGCGCCTTAACGTAACCTGTATTGCGCCTTAACGTAACCTGCATTGCGCCTTAACGTAACCTGCATTGCGCCTTAACGTAACCTGTATTGCGCCTTAACGTAACCTGTATTGCGCCTTAACGTAACCTGTATTGCGCCTTAACGTAACCTGTATTGCGCCTTAACGTAACCTGTATTGCGCCTTAACGTAACCTGTATTGCGCCTTAACGTAACCGATATTGCGCCTTAACGTAACCTATATTGCGCCGTAACGTAACCTATATTGCGCCGTAACGTAACCCACATTGCCCCTTAACGTAACCCACATTGCCCCTTAACGTAACCCACATTGCCCCTTAACGTAACCCAACACACGTTGGGCCTTAACCCAACACACGTTGGGCCTTAACCCAACACACGTTGGGCCTTAACCCAACACACGTTGGGCCTTAACCCAACACACGTTGGGCCTTAACCCAACACACGTTGGGCCTTAACCCAACACACGTTGGGCCTTAACCCAACACACGTTGGGCCTTAACCCAACACACGTTGGGCCTTAACCCAACACACGTTGGGCCTTAACCCAACACACGTTGGGCCTTAACCCAACACACGTTGGGCCTTAACCCAACACACGTTGGGCCTTAACCCAACACACGTTGGGCCTTAACCCAACACACGTTGGGCCTTAACCTGCTCTGTAATTGTCATACGACGCGTTAAATTAGTGTAGTGTTGCCTAACTGCAACCCCCGCAATATAGTTTGCTACTCGCACTGCCCGGTCCCCAGTGTATCGCTTCATGTTAAACACCTTGCAGCTATACACTGTAATGTGGATGGCAGCAGGACGTACATGCTCAATGCCCTTTGCAGTTGTTCATTGGCATTTGCAGTTGTTCATTGGCATTCGCATGTGCGAAGCACTTAGCCTACGCTGTGGTACGGCCTGTGTCAACTGTCCGCTGATGTTGTACGTCCAAATCACACACTGTACTGCACATTGGTCCTCATGTACTGAATGATACATCGTGGTACATGTGACCGTACAACGACTGCGCCAACAACGGCGAACCATGCGGTCCAAATGTTGTGCACTCAGCTACGTGTCGTCTCCCTATAAGAGCTGGATTGCAGTGTGGTATGCCCTGGATGGCGATCAGCATGAGCCGTCTGTTGATGTAGTGGCGCGTGTTGTCAGACGTAGTCGTCTCTTCTCACACACCGTGATAGCATGGTGCACTGCGTTCCACATCTGCGACATGCGACAGAGGCCGGTTGACAGTCGTTCGCGCAATGGACATCGCATACGTACGGGGGCCACCTTCCACGTGTTCGCGAAGCGTGCACATGTTGTTGCGTGTATGTGGGCAGACATAGTGTGTCGTGACACCTGACACAGGCATGCAACAATCGTTGAATTTGCAAATGGCGATGGACGCCTACGTTTGCTGGTGACGTTATGCAAATGAACAACTGGTAAACCGTTGTGGTGCGGTTGTTCTCGCTAGAGGTGAATCAGTGATGGCGACGATCGGTTGAGCTACCAACCGGTTGTTCCAGCGATACCCACCATGCCCACGAACGTGAATGGCATCTGGGTGTGAAGCGATACGCGGTGGTGGCTGGGTGGGACCGTCCCCGGCCGGTGAGGGGGGGCCTCCCGGCGTGCTGGCCGCGCGGTGCGTGGGCGCACGCGCTACAGCCGGCTGGTGGGGGCGGCCAGTGGCAGGCGCGCCGGCCGACGGAGGCGGCAGGCGGCGCAGCTGCGCGCCGGCGCACCCTGCACGCGGCGCCGTGCGGCCAAAGTAGGTCCTCGCGGGCCCGGTGCGAAGCGCGGTGGACATCTGCAGTGTGCTGGTCCGATTGAGGACTGTGTGCGCTGAGGATGCGCCGCCGCCCGGCGCTCGGCGCCGCGACGCCGTCTGCTGCTCGGTCGCCTCTGCGGTTCTCGCAGGTGGTTTGTATCGCAGCTGTGCGGACGTGTTGGCGCGTGCGCTGTGCTGGGAGAGTTCGCTTCGGCACCCAAGTGGGGCTTTTGTCCTTCTGTGGCGCTGGCGTTGGAGCTGCCGGTCACCGTAGGTGGCGCGTGTTGTCTCCCGCCGGCAGTGCCACGACAGCACGCTCCCGGGCCTCTGTCGGCAGCGGCAAGCTCAGTTGGGAGCACGGGTGGTCGCACCTAAAGCGTCTACTCGCCAAACTCCGGGCGATTGCGCCTCTCTCGAACCCGACCAAGTACTTAGGACGGCGCTGCGCGCCGCCGGGACCTGAGAGGGTTTCGAGGTGTATTGTGCAGGGGAGCTCAGCCTCCTCCTGTTTGCAGAATAATTGAGCGGACGCTTGCGTGTTCGCGCGGGCCCCCGGGACACACTCCCGGGCGGCCGGCTGCTCAGCTCTAGTTGACGCAGCTCCCTGGTTGATCCTGCCAGTAGTCATATGCTTGTCTCAAAGATTAAGCCATGCATGTCTCAGTACAAGCCGCATTAAGGTGAAACCGCGAATGGCTCATTAAATCAGTTATGGTTCCTTAGATCGTACCCACGTTACTTGGATAACTGTGGTAATTCTAGAGCTAATACATGCAAACAGAGTCCCGACCAGAGATGGAAGGGACGCTTTTATTAGATCAAAACCAATCGGTCGGCTCGTCCGGTCCGTTTGCCTTGGTGACTCTGAA
>NW_025725923.1:202500-207500 GCF_021461395.2 Schistocerca americana
ACCACAGCACCCCAACGCCAGCGCCTCTGCCGCACGAAATCGTGGACCGGCAATCACTCCACCTGCGCCCCACTCCAACCGCCCAACTCGCAACTCCAGCGGATGAACGGCGGACTTTTCCCGCAGTCGCAATGTGCAATCCACCCCTATAACATGCGTTTCATGAAGAGTTATCTCCAATATGCGACATTCCCGCTGTCCCTATACATGAGCTGCGGGCTGTACCAGTTACGAGCTAGAGACGCGACCGCGTTGCTCTCTGTACGAATGCCGATGCTGAGCGGTCAGCTAGGAGGCGCTCCATCCATGTCGGTACCGGTGAGCGTTGCACTCGCAGTCGCAAGAACGTACGGCAAGTATATTACCTGGAAGAGTCAATGACAGTCCACGCCCCCCTGCGTGGGAAGAGTCTTTCTAGGCCATGACCCACCGGAAGGGCGCAGCGTCCCCCACCCCAGACATGTGACGTCACACCATCGGTATTGACGACTAGACTGATTCCTTATAATCATTTGCCATACACCGGTGGAAGCTGCCGAGACGAGTAACTACATAGCGGGCTCGCCGTGTCACTAATGTACAGAGATACAACAGTTTCGACTGGAACCGGATTAAACGTATACACGGCGCTGATTAGTAATAGATAGAGCCATCAGAATACAGATAATGTATACAACTGTCCGTATACATGCTGAAAGACTCTGCTCACAATCACAACCACACGTCAGCCACACACCCTTATCACGCACTACTCTCTGCCTGTAACACGCACACAGACAATATGTAAGCACCAGCATGGAACAACACCCAGTGCATCCTCTCCGCCACATTAGACAATCCACACTGTCATAACCAGACTGGGAGGTCCACTCAGAAAACAGAATATCCCACCCACCCGACAACCACCATTGCTCAGCCAAGCCACCAACACCCACACATGTCCTACACAGGGGTGCACCCAACATCACAATACTGCCTCCTCTCACAGCACACAAACAATGGCAGGAATGAAAGACACAGGTCTGCCACAAGCATGGAATGAGAGCGCCGCCTGTCATGAGCCAAAGGTGCATCCTGACGTGGCAAATCAGATGATGCCGCAGGCATCCACTTACTATAATCACAATCAACAAACCGGCCGCCCCGCCCCGCCCCCCATTAAACCTTTCCTTACAACAATGTGTACCTTAACCTAACCTATATCGTACCGTAACCTAACCTATATCGTACCGTAACCTAACCTATGTCGTACCGTAACCTAACCTATGTCGTACCGTAACCTAACCTATGTCGTACCGTAACCTAACCTATGTCGTACCGTAACCTAACCTATGTCGTACCGTAACCTAACCTATGTCGTACCGTAACCTAACCTATGTCGTACCGTAACCTAACCTATGTCGTACCGTAACCTAACCTATGTCGTACCTTAACCTAACCTATGTCGTACCTTAACCTAACCTATGTCGTACCTTAACCTAACCTATGTCGTACCTTAACCTAACCTATGTCGTACCTTAACCTAACCTATGTCGTACCTTAACCTAACCTATGTCGTACCTTAACCTAACCTATGTCGTACCTTAACCTAACCTATGTCGTACCTTAACCTAACCTATGTCGTACCTTAACCTAACCTATGTCGTACCTTAACCTAACCTATGTCGTACCTTAACCTAACCTATGTCGTACCTTAACCTAACCTATGTCGTACCTTAACCTAACCTATGTCGTACCTTAACCTAACCTATGTCGTACCTTAACCTAACCTATGTCGTACCTTAACCTAACCTATGTCGTACCTTAACCTAACCTATGTCGTACCTTAACCTAACCTATGTCGTACCTTAACCTAACCTATGTCGTACCTTAACCTAACCTATGTCGTACCTTAACCTAACCTATGTCGTACCTTAACCTAACCTATGTCGTACCTTAACCTAACCTATGTCGTACCTTAACCTAACCTATGTCGTACCTTAACCTAACCTATGTCGTACCTTAACCTAACCTATGTCGTACCTTAACCTAACCTATGTCGTACCTTAACCTAACCTATGTCGTACCTTAACCTAACCTATGTCGTACCTTAACCTAACCTATGTCGTACCTTAACCTAACCTGTATTGCGCCTTAACCTAACCTGTATTGCGCCTTAACCTAACCTGTATTGCGCCTTAACCTAACCTGTATTGCGCCTTAACGTAACCTGTATTGCGCCTTAACGTAACCTGTATTGCGCCTTAACGTAACCTGTATTGCGCCTTAACGTAACCTGTATTGCGCCTTAACGTAACCTGTATTGCGCCTTAACGTAACCTGTATTGCGCCTTAACGTAACCTGTATTGCGCCTTAACGTAACCTGTATTGCGCCTTAACGTAACCTGTATTGCGCCTTAACGTAACCTGTATTGCGCCTTAACGTAACCTGTATTGCGCCTTAACGTAACCTGTATTGCGCCTTAACGTAACCTGTATTGCGCCTTAACGTAACCTGTATTGCGCCTTAACGTAACCTGTATTGCGCCTTAACGTAACCTGTATTGCGCCTTAACGTAACCTGTATTGCGCCTTAACGTAACCTGTATTGCGCCTTAACGTAACCTGCATTGCGCCTTAACGTAACCTGCATTGCGCCTTAACGTAACCTGTATTGCGCCTTAACGTAACCTGTATTGCGCCTTAACGTAACCTGTATTGCGCCTTAACGTAACCTGTATTGCGCCTTAACGTAACCTGTATTGCGCCTTAACGTAACCTGTATTGCGCCTTAACGTAACCGATATTGCGCCTTAACGTAACCTATATTGCGCCGTAACGTAACCTATATTGCGCCGTAACGTAACCCACATTGCCCCTTAACGTAACCCACATTGCCCCTTAACGTAACCCACATTGCCCCTTAACGTAACCCAACACACGTTGGGCCTTAACCCAACACACGTTGGGCCTTAACCCAACACACGTTGGGCCTTAACCCAACACACGTTGGGCCTTAACCCAACACACGTTGGGCCTTAACCCAACACACGTTGGGCCTTAACCCAACACACGTTGGGCCTTAACCCAACACACGTTGGGCCTTAACCCAACACACGTTGGGCCTTAACCCAACACACGTTGGGCCTTAACCCAACACACGTTGGGCCTTAACCCAACACACGTTGGGCCTTAACCCAACACACGTTGGGCCTTAACCCAACACACGTTGGGCCTTAACCTGCTCTGTAATTGTCATACGACGCGTTAAATTAGTGTAGTGTTGCCTAACTGCAACCCCCGCAATATAGTTTGCTACTCGCACTGCCCGGTCCCCAGTGTATCGCTTCATGTTAAACACCTTGCAGCTATACACTGTAATGTGGATGGCAGCAGGACGTACATGCTCAATGCCCTTTGCAGTTGTTCATTGGCATTTGCAGTTGTTCATTGGCATTCGCATGTGCGAAGCACTTAGCCTACGCTGTGGTACGGCCTGTGTCAACTGTCCGCTGATGTTGTACGTCCAAATCACACACTGTACTGCACATTGGTCCTCATGTACTGAATGATACATCGTGGTACATGTGACCGTACAACGACTGCGCCAACAACGGCGAACCATGCGGTCCAAATGTTGTGCACTCAGCTACGTGTCGTCTCCCTATAAGAGCTGGATTGCAGTGTGGTATGCCCTGGATGGCGATCAGCATGAGCCGTCTGTTGATGTAGTGGCGCGTGTTGTCAGACGTAGTCGTCTCTTCTCACACACCGTGATAGCATGGTGCACTGCGTTCCACATCTGCGACATGCGACAGAGGCCGGTTGACAGTCGTTCGCGCAATGGACATCGCATACGTACGGGGGCCACCTTCCACGTGTTCGCGAAGCGTGCACATGTTGTTGCGTGTATGTGGGCAGACATAGTGTGTCGTGACACCTGACACAGGCATGCAACAATCGTTGAATTTGCAAATGGCGATGGACGCCTACGTTTGCTGGTGACGTTATGCAAATGAACAACTGGTAAACCGTTGTGGTGCGGTTGTTCTCGCTAGAGGTGAATCAGTGATGGCGACGATCGGTTGAGCTACCAACCGGTTGTTCCAGCGATACCCACCATGCCCACGAACGTGAATGGCATCTGGGTGTGAAGCGATACGCGGCGGTGGCTGGGTGGGACCGTCCCCGGCCGGTGAGGGGGGGCCTCCCGGCGTGCTGGCCGCGCGGTGCGTGGGCGCACGCGCTACAGCCGGCTGGTGGGGGCGGCCAGTGGCAGGCGCGCCGGCCGACGGAGGCGGCAGGCGGCGCAGCTGCGCGCCGGCGCACCCTGCACGCGGCGCCGTGCGGCCAAAGTAGGTCCTCGCGGGCCCGGTGCGAAGCGCGGTGGACATCTGCAGTGTGCTGGTCCGATTGAGGACTGTGTGCGCTGAGGATGCGCCGCCGCCCGGCGCTCGGCGCCGCGACGCCGTCTGCTGCTCGGTCGCCTCTGCGGTTCTCGCAGGTGGTTTGTATCGCAGCTGTGCGGACGTGTTGGCGCGTGCGCTGTGCTGGGAGAGTTCGCTTCGGCACCCAAGTGGGGCTTTTGTCCTTCTGTGGCGCTGGCGTTGGAGCTGCCGGTCACCGTAGGTGGCGCGTGTTGTCTCCCGCCGGCAATGCCACGACAGCACGCTCCCGGGCCTCTGTCGGCAGCGGCAAGCTCAGTTGGGAGCACGGGTGGTCGCACCTAAAGCGTCTACTCGCCAAACTCCGGGCGATTGCGCCTCTCTCGAACCCGACCAAGTACTTAGGACGGCGCTGCGCGCCGCCGGGACCTGAGAGGGTTTCGAGGTGTATTGTGCAGGGGAGCTCAGCCTCCTCCTGTTTGCAGAATAATTGAGCGGACGCTTGCGTGTTCGCGCGGACCCCCGGGACACACTCCCGGGCGGCCGGCTGCTCAGCTCTAGTTGACGCAGCTCCCTGGTTGATCCTGCCAGTAGTCATATGCTTGTCTCAAAGATTAAGCCATGCATGTCTCAGT
>NW_025725923.1:215000-227500 GCF_021461395.2 Schistocerca americana
ATACCTCCATCTATGCGAATCTGACAACACTACGTCCGCCATGTCGAGCGCACCACAAAACACAGCGCCATCTGTAGGTCTCCCGCGGCATGACGTCCTGCAACGACGATACCGCCATCTATGAGACGCCAAGCCGACCAAGACATCGATGGGCCCACAGTGCCCATCTTTCGACCCCACCCACAAAGCCTGCGTCCTCTGTCGACCACAGCACCCCAACGCCAGCGCCTCTGCCGCACGAAATCGTGGACCGGCAATCACTCCACCTGCGCCCCACTCCAACCGCCCAACTCGCAACTCCAGCGGATGAACGGCGGACTTTTCCCGCAGTCGCAATGTGCAATCCACCCCTATAACATGCGTTTCATGAAGAGTTATCTCCAATATGCGACATTCCCGCTGTCCCTATACATGAGCTGCGGGCTGTACCAGTTACGAGCTAGAGACGCGACCGCGTTGCTCTCTGTACGAATGCCGATGCTGAGCGGTCAGCTAGGAGGCGCTCCATCCATGTCGGTACCGGTGAGCGTTGCACTCGCAGTCGCAAGAACGTACGGCAAGTATATTACCTGGAAGAGTCAATGACAGTCCACGCCCCCCTGCGTGGGAAGAGTCTTTCTAGGCCATGACCCACCGGAAGGGCGCAGCGTCCCCCACCCCAGACATGTGACGTCACACCATCGGTATTGACGACTAGACTGATTCCTTATAATCATTTGCCATACACCGGTGGAAGCTGCCGAGACGAGTAACTACATAGCGGGCTCGCCGTGTCACTAATGTACAGAGATACAACAGTTTCGACTGGAACCGGATTAAACGTATACACGGCGCTGATTAGTAATAGATAGAGCCATCAGAATACAGATAATGTATACAACTGTCCGTATACATGCTGAAAGACTCTGCTCACAATCACAACCACACGTCAGCCACACACCCTTATCACGCACTACTCTCTGCCTGTAACACGCACACAGACAATATGTAAGCACCAGCATGGAACAACACCCAGTGCATCCTCTCCGCCACATTAGACAATCCACACTGTCATAACCAGACTGGGAGGTCCACTCAGAAAACAGAATATCCCACCCACCCGACAACCACCATTGCTCAGCCAAGCCACCAACACCCACACATGTCCTACACAGGGGTGCACCCAACATCACAATACTGCCTCCTCTCACAGCACACAAACAATGGCAGGAATGAAAGACACAGGTCTGCCACAAGCATGGAATGAGAGCGCCGCCTGTCATGAGCCAAAGGTGCATCCTGACGTGGCAAATCAGATGATGCCGCAGGCATCCACTTACTATAATCACAATCAACAAACCGGCCGCCCCGCCCCGCCCCCCATTAAACCTTTCCTTACAACAATGTGTACCTTAACCTAACCTATATCGTACCGTAACCTAACCTATATCGTACCGTAACCTAACCTATGTCGTACCGTAACCTAACCTATGTCGTACCGTAACCTAACCTATGTCGTACCGTAACCTAACCTATGTCGTACCGTAACCTAACCTATGTCGTACCGTAACCTAACCTATGTCGTACCGTAACCTAACCTATGTCGTACCGTAACCTAACCTATGTCGTACCGTAACCTAACCTATGTCGTACCTTAACCTAACCTATGTCGTACCTTAACCTAACCTATGTCGTACCTTAACCTAACCTATGTCGTACCTTAACCTAACCTATGTCGTACCTTAACCTAACCTATGTCGTACCTTAACCTAACCTATGTCGTACCTTAACCTAACCTATGTCGTACCTTAACCTAACCTATGTCGTACCTTAACCTAACCTATGTCGTACCTTAACCTAACCTATGTCGTACCTTAACCTAACCTATGTCGTACCTTAACCTAACCTATGTCGTACCTTAACCTAACCTATGTCGTACCTTAACCTAACCTATGTCGTACCTTAACCTAACCTATGTCGTACCTTAACCTAACCTATGTCGTACCTTAACCTAACCTATGTCGTACCTTAACCTAACCTATGTCGTACCTTAACCTAACCTATGTCGTACCTTAACCTAACCTATGTCGTACCTTAACCTAACCTATGTCGTACCTTAACCTAACCTATGTCGTACCTTAACCTAACCTATGTCGTACCTTAACCTAACCTATGTCGTACCTTAACCTAACCTATGTCGTACCTTAACCTAACCTATGTCGTACCTTAACCTAACCTATGTCGTACCTTAACCTAACCTATGTCGTACCTTAACCTAACCTATGTCGTACCTTAACCTAACCTATGTCGTACCTTAACCTAACCTATGTCGTACCTTAACCTAACCTATGTCGTACCTTAACCTAACCTATGTCGTACCTTAACCTAACCTGTATTGCGCCTTAACCTAACCTGTATTGCGCCTTAACCTAACCTGTATTGCGCCTTAACGTAACCTGTATTGCGCCTTAACGTAACCTGTATTGCGCCTTAACGTAACCTGTATTGCGCCTTAACGTAACCTGTATTGCGCCTTAACGTAACCTGTATTGCGCCTTAACGTAACCTGTATTGCGCCTTAACGTAACCTGTATTGCGCCTTAACGTAACCTGTATTGCGCCTTAACGTAACCTGTATTGCGCCTTAACGTAACCTGTATTGCGCCTTAACGTAACCTGTATTGCGCCTTAACGTAACCTGTATTGCGCCTTAACGTAACCTGTATTGCGCCTTAACGTAACCTGTATTGCGCCTTAACGTAACCTGTATTGCGCCTTAACGTAACCTGTATTGCGCCTTAACGTAACCTGTATTGCGCCTTAACGTAACCTGTATTGCGCCTTAACGTAACCTGTATTGCGCCTTAACGTAACCTGCATTGCGCCTTAACGTAACCTGCATTGCGCCTTAACGTAACCTGTATTGCGCCTTAACGTAACCTGTATTGCGCCTTAACGTAACCTGTATTGCGCCTTAACGTAACCTGTATTGCGCCTTAACGTAACCTGTATTGCGCCTTAACGTAACCTGTATTGCGCCTTAACGTAACCGATATTGCGCCTTAACGTAACCTATATTGCGCCGTAACGTAACCTATATTGCGCCGTAACGTAACCCACATTGCCCCTTAACGTAACCCACATTGCCCCTTAACGTAACCCACATTGCCCCTTAACGTAACCCAACACACGTTGGGCCTTAACCCAACACACGTTGGGCCTTAACCCAACACACGTTGGGCCTTAACCCAACACACGTTGGGCCTTAACCCAACACACGTTGGGCCTTAACCCAACACACGTTGGGCCTTAACCCAACACACGTTGGGCCTTAACCCAACACACGTTGGGCCTTAACCCAACACACGTTGGGCCTTAACCCAACACACGTTGGGCCTTAACCCAACACACGTTGGGCCTTAACCCAACACACGCTGGGCCTTAACCTGCTCTGTAATTGTCATACGACGCGTTAAATTAGTGTAGTGTTGCCTAACTGCAACCCCCGCAATATAGTTTGCTACTCGCACTGCCCGGTCCCCAGTGTATCGCTTCATGTTAAACACCTTGCAGCTATACACTGTGATGTGGATGGCAGCAGGACGTACATGCTCAATGCCCTTTGCAGTTGTTCATTGGCATTTGCAGTTGTTCATTGGCATTCGCATGTGCGAAGCACTTAGCCTACGCTGTGGTACGGCCTGTGTCAACTGTCCGCTGATGTTGTACGTCCAAATCACACACTGTACTGCACATTGGTCCTCATGTACTGAATGATACATCGTGGTACATGTGACCGTACAACGACTGCGCCAACAACGGCGAACCATGCGGTCCAAATGTTGTGCACTCAGCTACGTGTCGTCTCCCTATAAGAGCTGGATTGCAGTGTGGTATGCCCTGGATGGCGATCAGCATGAGCCGTCTGTTGATGTAGTGGCGCGTGTTGTCAGACGTAGTCGTCTCTTCTCACACACCGTGATAGCATGGTGCACTGCGTTCCACATCTGCGACATGCGACAGAGGCCGGTTGACAGTCGTTCGCGCAATGGACATCGCATACGTACGGGGGCCACCTTCCACGTGTTCGCGAAGCGTGCACATGTTGTTGCGTGTATGTGGGCAGACATAGTGTGTCGTGACACCTGACACAGGCATGCAACAATCGTTGAATTTGCAAATGGCGATGGACGCCTACGTTTGCTGGTGACGTTATGCAAATGAACAACTGGTAAACCGTTGTGGTGCGGTTGTTCTCGCTAGAGGTGAATCAATGATGGCGACGATCGGTTGAGCTACCAACCGGTTGTTCCAGCGATACCCACCATGCCCACGAACGTGAATGGCATCTGGGTGTGAAGCGATACGCGGCGGTGGCTGGGTGGGACCGTCCCCGGCCGGTGAGGGGGGGCCTCCCGGCGTGCTGGCCGCGCGGTGCGTGGGCGCACGCGCTACAGCCGGCTGGTGGGGGCGGCCAGTGGCAGGCGCGCCGGCCGACGGAGGCGGCAGGCGGCGCAGCTGCGCGCCGGCGCACCCTGCACGCGGCGCCGTGCGGCCAAAGTAGGTCCTCGCGGGCCCGGTGCGAAGCGCGGTGGACATCTGCAGTGTGCTGGTCCGATTGAGGACTGTGTGCGCTGAGGATGCGCCGCCGCCCGGCGCTCGGCGCCGCGACGCCGTCTGCTGCTCGGTCGCCTCTGCGGTTCTCGCAGGTGGTTTGTATCGCAGCTGTGCGGACGTGTTGGCGCGTGCGCTGTGCTGGGAGAGTTCGCTTCGGCACCCAAGTGGGGCTTTTGTCCTTCTGTGGCGCTGGCGTTGGAGCTGCCGGTCACCGTAGGTGGCGCGTGTTGTCTCCCGCCGGCAATGCCACGACAGCACGCTCCCGGGCCTCTGTCGGCAGCGGCAAGCTCAGTTGGGAGCACGGGTGGTCGCACCTAAAGCGTCTACTCGCCAAACTCCGGGCGATTGCGCCTCTCTCGAACCCGACCAAGTACTTAGGACGGCGCTGCGCGCCGCCGGGACCTGAGAGGGTTTCGAGGTGTATTGTGCAGGGGAGCTCAGCCTCCTCCTGTTTGCAGAATAATTGAGCGGACGCTTGCGTGTTCGCGCGGGCCCCCGGGACACACTCCCGGGCGGCCGGCTGCTCAGCTCTAGTTGACGCAGCTCCCTGGTTGATCCTGCCAGTAGTCATATGCTTGTCTCAAAGATTAAGCCATGCATGTCTCAGTACAAGCCGCATTAAGGTGAAACCGCGAATGGCTCATTAAATCAGTTATGGTTCCTTAGATCGTACCCACGTTACTTGGATAACTGTGGTAATTCTAGAGCTAATACATGCAAACAGAGTCCCGACCAGAGATGGAAGGGACGCTTTTATTAGATCAAAACCAATCGGTCGGCTCGTCCGGTCCGTTTGCCTTGGTGACTCTGAATAACTTTGGGCTGATCGCACGGTCCTCGTACCGGCGACGCATCTTTCAAATGTCTGCCTTATCAACTGTCGATGGTAGGTTCTGCGCCTACCATGGTTGTAACGGGTAACGGGGAATCAGGGTTCGATTCCGGAGAGGGAGCCTGAGAAACGGCTACCACATCCAAGGAAGGCAGCAGGCGCGCAAATTACCCACTCCCGGCACGGGGAGGTAGTGACGAAAAATAACGATACGGGACTCATCCGAGGCCCCGTAATCGGAATGAGTACACTTTAAATCCTTTAACGAGTATCTATTGGAGGGCAAGTCTGGTGCCAGCAGCCGCGGTAATTCCAGCTCCAATAGCGTATATTAAAGTTGTTGCGGTTAAAAAGCTCGTAGTTGGATTTGTGTCCCACGCTGTTGGTTCACCGCCCGTCGGTGTTTAACTGGCATGTATCGTGGGACGTCCTGCCGGTGGGGCGAGCCGAAGGCGTGCGACGCGCCTCGTGCGTGCTCGTGCGTCCCGAGGCGGACCCCGTTGCAATCCTACCAGGGTGCTCTTGAGTGAGTGTCTCGGTGGGCCGGCACGTTTACTTTGAACAAATTAGAGTGCTTAAAGCAGGCAAGCCCGCCTGAATACTGTGTGCATGGAATAATGGAATAGGACCTCGGTTCTATTTTGTTGGTTTTCGGAACCCGAGGTAATGATTAATAGGGACAGGCGGGGGCATTCGTATTGCGACGTTAGAGGTGAAATTCTTGGATCGTCGCAAGACGAACAGAAGCGAAAGCATTTGCCAAGTATGTTTTCATTAATCAAGAACGAAAGTTAGAGGTTCGAAGGCGATCAGATACCGCCCTAGTTCTAACCATAAACGATGCCAGCCAGCGATCCGCCGCAGTTCCTCCGATGACTCGGCGGGCAGCCTCCGGGAAACCAAAGCTTTTGGGTTCCGGGGGAAGTATGGTTGCAAAGCTGAAACTTAAAGGAATTGACGGAAGGGCACCACCAGGAGTGGAGCCTGCGGCTTAATTTGACTCAACACGGGAAACCTCACCAGGCCCGGACACCGGAAGGATTGACAGATTGATAGCTCTTTCTTGATTCGGTGGGTGGTGGTGCATGGCCGTTCTTAGTTGGTGGAGCGATTTGTCTGGTTAATTCCGATAACGAACGAGACTCTAGCCTGCTAACTAGTCGCGTGACATCCTTCGTGCTGTCAGCGATTACTTTTCTTCTTAGAGGGACAGGCGGCTTCTAGCCGCACGAGATTGAGCAATAACAGGTCTGTGATGCCCTTAGATGTTCTGGGCCGCACGCGCGCTACACTGAAGGAATCAGCGTGTCTTCCTAGGCCGAAAGGTCGGGGTAACCCGCTGAACCTCCTTCGTGCTAGGGATTGGGGCTTGCAATTGTTCCCCATGAACGAGGAATTCCCAGTAAGCGCGAGTCATAAGCTCGCGTTGATTACGTCCCTGCCCTTTGTACACACCGCCCGTCGCTACTACCGATTGAATGATTTAGTGAGGTCTTCGGACTGGTACGCGGCATTGACTCTGTCGTTGCCGATGCTACCGGAAAGATGACCAAACTTGATCATTTAGAGGAAGTAAAAGTCGTAACAAGGTTTCCGTAGGTGAACCTGCGGAAGGATCATTACCGACTAGACTGCATGTCGTTCGATGTGCGTGTCGTGTCGCGCAACACGCTACCTGTACGGCTCGCAGTAGCCGTGCGCCGCGTGCGGAACCACGCGTGCTTCTCAAAACTAACGCCAATGTTGTGTGGTACGAGCGCTGAAGCGCTGGAGCGGCTGGCCTGCGGCACCTGGCGCCTGGCGCCGGTTTTGAATGACTTTCGCCCGACTGCCTGTCCGCTCCGGTGTGGAGCCGTACGACGCCCATCGGCCGTGAGGCCGTTGGACACAGAACGCTTGAACAGGGGCCGCCACACGCCTACGTCCCGCCTATGCAACTGTCTTGAAAGAGACAGTGGAAACTAAGAAAAGATCACCCAGGACGGTGGATCACTCGGCTCGTGGGTCGATGAAGAACGCAGCAAATTGCGCGTCGACATGTGAACTGCAGGACACATGAACATCGACGTTTCGAACGCACATTGCGGTCCATGGATTCCGTTCCCGGGCCACGTCTGGCTGAGGGTCGGCTACGTATACTGAAGCGCGCGGCGTTTGCCCCGCTTCGCAGACCTGGGAGCGTCGCGGCCGCCTGTGGGGCCGGCCGCGCCTCCTGAAACGTGCGATGCGCGCCCGTCGCCTGGCGGTTCGCATACCGGTACTTACTCGGTAGCGTGCACAGCCGGCTGGCGGTGTGGCGTGCGACACCTCGTACAACGACCTCAGAGCAGGCGAGACTACCCGCTGAATTTAAGCATATTACTAAGCGGAGGAAAAGAAACTAACAAGGATTCCCCCAGTAGCGGCGAGCGAACAGGGAAGAGTCCAGCACCGAACCCCGCAGGCTGCCGCCTGTCGTGGCATGTGGTGTTTGGGAGGGTCCACTACCCCGACGCCTCGCGCCGAGCCCAAGTCCAACTTGAATGAGGCCACGGCCCGTAGAGGGTGCCAGGCCCGTAGCGGCCGGTGCGAGCGTCGGCGGGACCTCTCCTTCGAGTCGGGTTGCTTGAGAGTGCAGCTCCAAGTGGGTGGTAAACTCCATCTGAGACTAAATATGACAACGAGACCGATAGCGAACAAGTACCGTGAGGGAAAGTTGAAAAGAACTTTGAAGAGAGAGTTCAAAAGTACGTGAAACCGTTCTGGGGTAAACGTGAGAAGTCCGAAAGGTCGAACGGGTGAGATTCACGCCCATCCGGCCACAGGCCTCCGCCCTCGGCAGATGGGGCCGGCCGCCCGCGCGGAGCAATCCGCGGCGGGGTCGTGTCCGGTTGCCTTTCCACTCGCCGCGGGGTGGGGCCGTTCCGGTGTGCGGTGGGCCGCACTTCTCCCCTAGTAGGACGTCGCGACCCGCTGGGTGCCGGCCTACGGCCCGGGTGCGCAGCCTGTCCTTCCGCGGGCCTCGGTTCGCGTCTGTTGGGCAGAGCCCCGGTGTCCTGGCTGGCTGCCCGGCGGTATATCTGGAGGAGTCGATTCGCCCCTTTGGGCGCTCGGGCTCCCGGCAAGCGCGCGCGGTTCTTCCCGGATGACGGACCTACCTGGCCCGGCCCCGGACCCGCGCCGCTGTTGGCTCGGGATGCTCTCGGGCGGAATAATCGCTCCCGTCAGCGGCGCTTCAGCTTTGGACAATTTCACGACCCGTCTTGAAACACGGACCAAGGAGTCTAACATGTGCGCGAGTCATTGGGCTGTACGAAACCTAAAGGCGTAATGAAAGTGAAGGTCTCGCCTTGCGCGGGCCGAGGGAGGATGGGGCTTCCCCGCCCTTCACGGGGCGGCGGCCTCCGCACTCCCGGGGCGTCTCGTCCTCATTGCGAGGTGAGGCGCACCTAGAGCGTACACGTTGGGACCCGAAAGATGGTGAACTATGCCTGGCCAGGACGAAGTCAGGGGAAACCCTGATGGAGGTCCGTAGCGATTCTGACGTGCAAATCGATCGTCGGAGCTGGGTATAGGGGCGAAAGACTAATCGAACCATCTAGTAGCTGGTTCCCTCCGAAGTTTCCCTCAGGATAGCTGGTGCTCGTACGAGTCTCATCCGGTAAAGCGAATGATTAGAGGCCTTGGGGCCGAAACGACCTCAACCTATTCTCAAACTTTAAATGGGTGAGATCTCCGGCTTGCTTGATATGCTGAAGCCGCGAGCAAACGACTCGGATCGGAGTGCCAAGTGGGCCACTTTTGGTAAGCAGAACTGGCGCTGTGGGATGAACCAAACGCCGAGTTAAGGCGCCCGAATCGACGCTCATGGGAAACCATGAAAGGCGTTGGTTGCTTAAGACAGCAGGACGGTGGCCATGGAAGTCGGAATCCGCTAAGGAGTGTGTAACAACTCACCTGCCGAAGCAACTAGCCCTGAAAATGGATGGCGCTGAAGCGTCGTGCCTATACTCGGCCGTCAGTCTGGCAGTCATGGCCGGTCCTTGCGGCCGGCCGCGAAGCCCTGACGAGTAGGAGGGTCGCGGCGGTGGGCGCAGAAGGGTCTGGGCGTGAGCCTGCCTGGAGCCGCCGTCGGTGCAGATCTTGGTGGTAGTAGCAAATACTCCAGCGAGGCCCTGGAGGGCTGACGCGGAGAAGGGTTTCGTGTGAACAGCCGTTGCACACGAGTCAGTCGATCCTAAGCCCTAGGAGAAATCCGATGTTGATGGGGGCCGTCATAGCATGATGCACTTTGTGCTGGCCCCCGTTGGGCGAAAGGGAATCCGGTTCCTATTCCGGAACCCGGCAGCGGAACCGATACAAGTCGGGCCCCTCTTTTAGAGATGCTCGTCGGGGTAACCCAAAAGGACCCGGAGACGCCGTCGGGAGATCGGGGAAGAGTTTTCTTTTCTGCATGAGCGTTCGAGTTCCCTGGAATCCTCTAGCAGGGAGATAGGGTTTGGAACGCGAAGAGCACCGCAGTTGCGGCGGTGTCCCGATCTTCCCCTCGGACCTTGAAAATCCGGGAGAGGGCCACGTGGAGGTGTCGCGCCGGTTCGTACCCATATCCGCAGCAGGTCTCCAAGGTGAAGAGCCTCTAGTCGATAGAATAATGTAGGTAAGGGAAGTCGGCAAATTGGATCCGTAACTTCGGGATAAGGATTGGCTCTGAGGATCGGGGCGTGTCGGGCTTGGTCGGGAAGTGGGTCAGCGCTAACGTGCCGGGCCTGGGCGAGGTGAGTGCCGTAGGGGTGCCGGTAAGTGCGGGCGTTTAGCGCGGGCGTGGTCTGCTCTCGCCGTTGGTTGGCCTCGTGCTGGCCGGCGGTGCAGGATGCGCGCGCCTGCGCGGCGTTCGCGCCCCGGTGCTTCAACCTGCGTGCAGGATCCGAGCTCGGTCCCGTGCCTTGGCCTCCCACGGATCTTCCTTGCTGCGAGGCCGCGTCCGCCTTAGCGTGCTCCTCCGGGGGCGCGCGGGTGCGCGGATTCTCTTCGGCCGCCATTCAACGATCAACTCAGAACTGGCACGGACTGGGGGAATCCGACTGTCTAATTAAAACAAAGCATTGCGATGGCCCTAGCGGGTGTTGACGCAATGTGATTTCTGCCCAGTGCTCTGAATGTCAACGTGAAGAAATTCAAGCAAGCGCGGGTAAACGGCGGGAGTAACTATGACTCTCTTAAGGTGGCCAAGTGGCGGCGGTGTGGCTGCATCCGGACTTGGCTTTTCGAAGTGCGGTCTTGATGTAGTCGTGCTGCTGCTGCGAGGTGCCTTCCTTGGGTTATAGTTACAGGGAGAGTGATGCGCAATACATGGGCCTAGCCCTCTTAGCCTCTCCTCTCCTGCGGTCTTCTCCCCTTCTCGTGGGCCCGCTGATTTTTTTTGCAGAGTGGAAGACCGCACCAGGGGCTTGGGGGGGTTACCAGCCCCCCCTCGCATTATCCCTTTATAGTTGGGGGCAGCCGACAAGAAACAAGAGATGGTGGCCCTTCCGCTGAAGGTGCCACCCCAGCTACCCCAGCACCTATCCGGCCAACCGGCCGTAACGAAAATGCGATAGTTTGTGTAGCTCCCTTTGCTTGCAGTGAGTGCCACCGCACTTTTACCACGAAGAACGGTCTCGGGGTCCATCGCCGCCGCCAACACCCTGCGGCCGCCAACGCTGAGATCGTGACGGAGAGGCATCGCGCGAGGTGGACGGAGGAAGAAGTCCTGTCGCTCGCCAAGGCAGAGGCCGAACTGTTCCTGGAGAGGGACGCCCGGTTCTTCTTTGTAAATCAAGAACTTACCAGGATGTTCCCCGACCGAACGCTTGAGGCAATCAAGTGCCGACGGCGGCAAGCTGCCCACAAGCAGCTTGTCCGCCAATTCATGGAGGCACTTGAGATCGGTCGGGGTGAAGAGCCGGCGTCCCGCCGTGGAGCAGCGAGCTCGCTGCCTGACGCGGGCGAGGCCGCTGCGCCGCCCGTCGACGCAGCCGAGGACTTCGCGGCCGACACCACCGGGCCGCCGCCGGAGGGGCCGACTGACGCCGCCATCTGGGAGCATCTGGCGGGGCTACCTGCTTCCGCCCAGCGTTTCTCTGCCCTGGATCGAGTCATTGGTCTGGGGCGGGGCACGCCGCCCGATGTCATCCTGGGCATGCTCCCGGATGCCCTTGCGTCGGTCGGGTCCAGGGGGGAGAGGTCGATCACCAGGACACAGCGGCCGCGCCAACCATCCAAGCGGCCGCCTGCCGCCCCGCCGCTGCAGAAGCGCAAGCGGCGCCGCTGGGAATACGCGCGGACACAGGACGCCTTCCGTAGGTCGCGTGCGCGTTGCGTGCGCGGCTTGCTGGACGGCACCCTGCTGCAGCCGCCACCCGACATCCCCGGTCTGCTGGACTTCTGGGCGGACCTCTTCACGAAGAAGCCGATCTCCACCGCCGGCTTCATCCGTGACCGCCTTCTCCCGCACTCGGAGCCTGTCGCTCCTGAGTGCCTATGGGGGCCGGTCACACGTGAGGAGGTCGCTGCTGCCTTGCCGCCCAGGGGATCGGCAGCCGGGCCGGACGGCCTGACTCCAGCGGAGCTGCGGCGCCTGCCGCATGAAGTCCTGGTGAAACTCTTGAACCTCTTCCTCCTGGCCCGTGCCCTCCCCGAGCGTCTGCTTCGCGCCCGGACGTCACTTCTCCCCAAAACGGCTGCACCAACATCCCCCGCTGACTTTCGCCCCATTACGGTCTGCTCGGTGTTGGCGCGGACCTTTCACAAGGTTCTCGCGTCACGCCTGATGCGTGCATGTGCTGTGGACGAACGTCAGCGGGCATTCATCCCCCGGGATGGGATGTTGGAAAACACCTTCATCTTGGACACTGCTCTCACCGACGCAGTCCGCTCCTGTCGCTCTGTTTTTGTGGCATCGATCGACGTCTCTAAAGCGTTCGATTCGGTGGACCATGCCGCCCTCCGCCCCGTGCTGAGGGCTCATGGCCTGCCGGATTGCTTTATTGAGTACGTCGAAAGGTGTTACGAGGGTAGCACGACGGTGATAGCGGGCGGCGCCGACGTGGGCGTG
>NW_025725923.1:232500-237500 GCF_021461395.2 Schistocerca americana
ACTGGGAGGTCCACTCAGAAAACAGAATATCCCACCCACCCGACAACCACCATTGCTCAGCCAAGCCACCAACACCCACACATGTCCTACACAGGGGTGCACCCAACATCACAATACTGCCTCCTCTCACAGCACACAAACAATGGCAGGAATGAAAGACACAGGTCTGCCACAAGCATGGAATGAGAGCGCCGCCTGTCATGAGCCAAAGGTGCATCCTGACGTGGCAAATCAGATGATGCCGCAGGCATCCACTTACTATAATCACAATCAACAAACCGGCCGCCCCGCCCCGCCCCCCATTAAACCTTTCCTTACAACAATGTGTACCTTAACCTAACCTATATCGTACCGTAACCTAACCTATATCGTACCGTAACCTAACCTATGTCGTACCGTAACCTAACCTATGTCGTACCGTAACCTAACCTATGTCGTACCGTAACCTAACCTATGTCGTACCGTAACCTAACCTATGTCGTACCGTAACCTAACCTATGTCGTACCGTAACCTAACCTATGTCGTACCGTAACCTAACCTATGTCGTACCGTAACCTAACCTATGTCGTACCGTAACCTAACCTATGTCGTACCTTAACCTAACCTATGTCGTACCTTAACCTAACCTATGTCGTACCTTAACCTAACCTATGTCGTACCTTAACCTAACCTATGTCGTACCTTAACCTAACCTATGTCGTACCTTAACCTAACCTATGTCGTACCTTAACCTAACCTATGTCGTACCTTAACCTAACCTATGTCGTACCTTAACCTAACCTATGTCGTACCTTAACCTAACCTATGTCGTACCTTAACCTAACCTATGTCGTACCTTAACCTAACCTATGTCGTACCTTAACCTAACCTATGTCGTACCTTAACCTAACCTATGTCGTACCTTAACCTAACCTATGTCGTACCTTAACCTAACCTATGTCGTACCTTAACCTAACCTATGTCGTACCTTAACCTAACCTATGTCGTACCTTAACCTAACCTATGTCGTACCTTAACCTAACCTATGTCGTACCTTAACCTAACCTATGTCGTACCTTAACCTAACCTATGTCGTACCTTAACCTAACCTATGTCGTACCTTAACCTAACCTATGTCGTACCTTAACCTAACCTATGTCGTACCTTAACCTAACCTATGTCGTACCTTAACCTAACCTATGTCGTACCTTAACCTAACCTATGTCGTACCTTAACCTAACCTATGTCGTACCTTAACCTAACCTATGTCGTACCTTAACCTAACCTATGTCGTACCTTAACCTAACCTATGTCGTACCTTAACCTAACCTGTATTGCGCCTTAACCTAACCTGTATTGCGCCTTATCCTAACCTGTATTGCGCCTTAACGTAACCTGTATTGCGCCTTAACGTAACCTGTATTGCGCCTTAACGTAACCTGTATTGCGCCTTAACGTAACCTGTATTGCGCCTTAACGTAACCTGTATTGCGCCTTAACGTAACCTGTATTGCGCCTTAACGTAACCTGTATTGCGCCTTAACGTAACCTGTATTGCGCCTTAACGTAACCTGTATTGCGCCTTAACGTAACCTGTATTGCGCCTTAACGTAACCTGTATTGCGCCTTAACGTAACCTGTATTGCGCCTTAACGTAACCTGTATTGCGCCTTAACGTAACCTGTATTGCGCCTTAACGTAACCTGTATTGCGCCTTAACGTAACCTGTATTGCGCCTTAACGTAACCTGTATTGCGCCTTAACGTAACCTGTATTGCGCCTTAACGTAACCTGTATTGCGCCTTAACGTAACCTGCATTGCGCCTTAACGTAACCTGCATTGCGCCTTAACGTAACCTGCATTGCGCCTTAACGTAACCTGTATTGCGCCTTAACGTAACCTGTATTGCGCCTTAACGTAACCTGTATTGCGCCTTAACGTAACCTGTATTGCGCCTTAACGTAACCGATATTGCGCCTTAACGTAACCTATATTGCGCCGTAACGTAACCTATATTGCGCCGTAACGTAACCCACATTGCCCCTTAACGTAACCCACATTGCCCCTTAACGTAACCCACATTGCCCCTTAACGTAACCCAACACACGTTGGGCCTTAACCCAACACACGTTGGGCCTTAACCCAACACACGTTGGGCCTTAACCCAACACACGTTGGGCCTTAACCCAACACACGTTGGGCCTTAACCCAACACACGTTGGGCCTTAACCCAACACACGTTGGGCCTTAACCCAACACACGTTGGGCCTTAACCCAACACACGTTGGGCCTTAACCCAACACACGTTGGGCCTTAACCCAACACACGTTGGGCCTTAACCCAACACACGTTGGGCCTTAACCCAACACACGTTGGGCCTTAACCCAACACACGTTGGGCCTTAACCCAACACACGTTGGGCCTTAACCTGCTCTGTAATTGTCATACGACGCGTTAAATTAGTGTAGTGTTGCCTAACTGCAACCCCCGCAATATAGTTTGCTACTCGCACTGCCCGGTCCCCAGTGTATCGCTTCATGTTAAACACCTTGCAGCTATACACTGTAATGTGGATGGCAGCAGGACGTACATGCTCAATGCCCTTTGCAGTTGTTCATTGGCATTTGCAGTTGTTCATTGGCATTCGCATGTGCGAAGCACTTAGCCTACGCTGTGGTACGGCCTGTGTCAACTGTCCGCTGATGTTGTACGTCCAAATCACACACTGTACTGCACATTGGTCCTCATGTACTGAATGATACATCGTGGTACATGTGACCGTACAACGACTGCGCCAACAACGGCGAACCATGCGGTCCAAATGTTGTGCACTCAGCTACGTGTCGTCTCCCTATAAGAGCTGGATTGCAGTGTGGTATGCCCTGGATGGCGATCAGCATGAGCCGTCTGTTGATGTAGTGGCGCGTGTTGTCAGACGTAGTCGTCTCTTCTCACACACCGTGATAGCATGGTGCACTGCGTTCCACATCTGCGACATGCGACAGAGGCCGGTTGACAGTCGTTCGCGCAATGGACATCGCATACGTACGGGGGCCACCTTCCACGTGTTCGCGAAGCGTGCACATGTTGTTGCGTGTATGTGGGCAGACATAGTGTGTCGTGACACCTGACACAGGCATGCAACAATCGTTGAATTTGCAAATGGCGATGGACGCCTACGTTTGCTGGTGACGTTATGCAAATGAACAACTGGTAAACCGTTGTGGTGCGGTTGTTCTCGCTAGAGGTGAATCAGTGATGGCGACGATCGGTTGAGCTACCAACCGGTTGTTCCAGCGATACCCACCATGCCCACGAACGTGAATGGCATCTGGGTGTGAAGCGATACGCGGCGGTGGCTGGGTGGGACCGTCCCCGGCCGGTGAGGGGGGGCCTCCCGGCGTGCTGGCCGCGCGGTGCGTGGGCGCACGCGCTACAGCCGGCTGGTGGGGGCGGCCAGTGGCAGGCGCGCCGGCCGACGGAGGCGGCAGGCGGCGCAGCTGCGCGCCGGCGCACCCTGCACGCGGCGCCGTGCGGCCAAAGTAGGTCCTCGCGGGCCCGGTGCGAAGCGCGGTGGACATCTGCAGTGTGCTGGTCCGATTGAGGACTGTGTGCGCTGAGGATGCGCCGCCGCCCGGCGCTCGGCGCCGCGACGCCGTCTGCTGCTCGGTCGCCTCTGCGGTTCTCGCAGGTGGTTTGTATCGCAGCTGTGCGGACGTGTTGGCGCGTGCGCTGTGCTGGGAGAGTTCGCTTCGGCACCCAAGTGGGGCTTTTGTCCTTCTGTGGCGCTGGCGTTGGAGCTGCCGGTCACCGTAGGTGGCGCGTGTTGTCTCCCGCCGGCAATGCCACGACAGCACGCTCCCGGGCCTCTGTCGGCAGCGGCAAGCTCAGTTGGGAGCACGGGTGGTCGCACCTAAAGCGTCTACTCGCCAAACTCCGGGCGATTGCGCCTCTCTCGAACCCGACCAAGTACTTAGGACGGCGCTGCGCGCC
This sequence comes from Schistocerca americana, assembly GCF_021461395.2. Lineage (NCBI taxonomy): Eukaryota > Metazoa > Arthropoda > Insecta > Orthoptera > Acrididae > Schistocerca > Schistocerca americana. Next base: position 236,475 of record NW_025725923.1, read on the forward strand.
GCCGGGACCTGAGAGGGTTTCGAGGTGTATTGTGCAGGGGAGCTCAGCCTCCTCCTGTTTGCAGAATAATTGAGCGGACGCTTGCGTGTTCGCGCGGGCCCCCGGGACACACTCCCGGGCGGCCGGCTGCTCAGCTCTAGTTGACGCAGCTCCCTGGTTGATCCTGCCAGTAGTCATATGCTTGTCTCAAAGATTAAGCCATGCATGTCTCAGTACAAGCCGCATTAAGGTGAAACCGCGAATGGCTCATTAAATCAGTTATGGTTCCTTAGATCGTACCCACGTTACTTGGATAACTGTGGTAATTCTAGAGCTAATACATGCAAACAGAGTCCCGACCAGAGATGGAAGGGACGCTTTTATTAGATCAAAACCAATCGGTCGGCTCGTCCGGTCCGTTTGCCTTGGTGACTCTGAATAACTTTGGGCTGATCGCACGGTCCTCGTACCGGCGACGCATCTTTCAAATGTCTGCCTTATCAACTGTCGATGGTAGGTTCTGCGCCTACCATGGTTGTAACGGGTAACGGGGAATCAGGGTTCGATTCCGGAGAGGGAGCCTGAGAAACGGCTACCACATCCAAGGAAGGCAGCAGGCGCGCAAATTACCCACTCCCGGCACGGGGAGGTAGTGACGAAAAATAACGATACGGGACTCATCCGAGGCCCCGTAATCGGAATGAGTACACTTTAAATCCTTTAACGAGTATCTATTGGAGGGCAAGTCTGGTGCCAGCAGCCGCGGTAATTCCAGCTCCAATAGCGTATATTAAAGTTGTTGCGGTTAAAAAGCTCGTAGTTGGATTTGTGTCCCACGCTGTTGGTTCACCGCCCGTCGGTGTTTAACTGGCATGTATCGTGGGACGTCCTGCCGGTGGGGCGAGCCGAAGGCGTGCGACGCGCCTCGTGCGTGCTCGTGCGTCCCGAGGCGGACCCCGTTGCAATCCTACCAGGGTGCTCTTGAGTGAGTGTCTCGGTGGGCCGGCACGTTTACTTTGAACAAATTAGAGTGCTTAAAGCAGGCAA
>NW_025725923.1:245000-250000 GCF_021461395.2 Schistocerca americana
GGATTAAACGTATACACGGCGCTGATTAGTAATAGATAGAGCCATCAGAATACAGATAATGTATACAACTGTCCGTATACATGCTGAAAGACTCTGCTCACAATCACAACCACACGTCAGCCACACACCCTTATCACGCACTACTCTCTGCCTGTAACACGCACACAGACAATATGTAAGCACCAGCATGGAACAACACCCAGTGCATCCTCTCCGCCACATTAGACAATCCACACTGTCATAACCAGACTGGGAGGTCCACTCAGAAAACAGAATATCCCACCCACCCGACAACCACCATTGCTCAGCCAAGCCACCAACACCCACACATGTCCTACACAGGGGTGCACCCAACATCACAATACTGCCTCCTCTCACAGCACACAAACAATGGCAGGAATGAAAGACACAGGTCTGCCACAAGCATGGAATGAGAGCGCCGCCTGTCATGAGCCAAAGGTGCATCCTGACGTGGCAAATCAGATGATGCCGCAGGCATCCACTTACTATAATCACAATCAACAAACCGGCCGCCCCGCCCCGCCCCCCATTAAACCTTTCCTTACAACAATGTGTACCTTAACCTAACCTATATCGTACCGTAACCTAACCTATATCGTACCGTAACCTAACCTATGTCGTACCGTAACCTAACCTATGTCGTACCGTAACCTAACCTATGTCGTACCGTAACCTAACCTATGTCGTACCGTAACCTAACCTATGTCGTACCGTAACCTAACCTATGTCGTACCGTAACCTAACCTATGTCGTACCGTAACCTAACCTATGTCGTACCGTAACCTAACCTATGTCGTACCGTAACCTAACCTATGTCGTACCTTAACCTAACCTATGTCGTACCTTAACCTAACCTATGTCGTACCTTAACCTAACCTATGTCGTACCTTAACCTAACCTATGTCGTACCTTAACCTAACCTATGTCGTACCTTAACCTAACCTATGTCGTACCTTAACCTAACCTATGTCGTACCTTAACCTAACCTATGTCGTACCTTAACCTAACCTATGTCGTACCTTAACCTAACCTATGTCGTACCTTAACCTAACCTATGTCGTACCTTAACCTAACCTATGTCGTACCTTAACCTAACCTATGTCGTACCTTAACCTAACCTATGTCGTACCTTAACCTAACCTATGTCGTACCTTAACCTAACCTATGTCGTACCTTAACCTAACCTATGTCGTACCTTAACCTAACCTATGTCGTACCTTAACCTAACCTATGTCGTACCTTAACCTAACCTATGTCGTACCTTAACCTAACCTATGTCGTACCTTAACCTAACCTATGTCGTACCTTAACCTAACCTATGTCGTACCTTAACCTAACCTATGTCGTACCTTAACCTAACCTATGTCGTACCTTAACCTAACCTATGTCGTACCTTAACCTAACCTATGTCGTACCTTAACCTAACCTATGTCGTACCTTAACCTAACCTATGTCGTACCTTAACCTAACCTATGTCGTACCTTAACCTAACCTGTATTGCGCCTTAACCTAACCTGTATTGCGCCTTAACCTAACCTGTATTGCGCCTTAACGTAACCTGTATTGCGCCTTAACGTAACCTGTATTGCGCCTTAACGTAACCTGTATTGCGCCTTAACGTAACCTGTATTGCGCCTTAACGTAACCTGTATTGCGCCTTAACGTAACCTGTATTGCGCCTTAACGTAACCTGTATTGCGCCTTAACGTAACCTGTATTGCGCCTTAACGTAACCTGTATTGCGCCTTAACGTAACCTGTATTGCGCCTTAACGTAACCTGTATTGCGCCTTAACGTAACCTGTATTGCGCCTTAACGTAACCTGTATTGCGCCTTAACGTAACCTGTATTGCGCCTTAACGTAACCTGTATTGCGCCTTAACGTAACCTGTATTGCGCCTTAACGTAACCTGTATTGCGCCTTAACGTAACCTGTATTGCGCCTTAACGTAACCTGCATTGCGCCTTAACGTAACCTGCATTGCGCCTTAACGTAACCTGTATTGCGCCTTAACGTAACCTGTATTGCGCCTTAACGTAACCTGTATTGCGCCTTAACGTAACCTGTATTGCGCCTTAACGTAACCTGTATTGCGCCTTAACGTAACCTGTATTGCGCCTTAACGTAACCGATATTGCGCCTTAACGTAACCTATATTGCGCCGTAACGTAACCTATATTGCGCCGTAACGTAACCCACATTGCCCCTTAACGTAACCCACATTGCCCCTTAACGTAACCCACATTGCCCCTTAACGTAACCCAACACACGTTGGGCCTTAACCCAACACACGTTGGGCCTTAACCCAACACACGTTGGGCCTTAACCCAACACACGTTGGGCCTTAACCCAACACACGTTGGGCCTTAACCCAACACACGTTGGGCCTTAACCCAACACACGTTGGGCCTTAACCCAACACACGTTGGGCCTTAACCCAACACACGTTGGGCCTTAACCCAACACACGTTGGGCCTTAACCCAACACACGTTGGGCCTTAACCCAACACACGTTGGGCCTTAACCCAACACACGTTGGGCCTTAACCTGCTCTGTAATTGTCATACGACGCGTTAAATTAGTGTAGTGTTGCCTAACTGCAACCCCCGCAATATAGTTTGCTACTCGCACTGCCCGGTCCCCAGTGTATCGCTTCATGTTAAACACCTTGCAGCTATACACTGTAATGTGGATGGCAGCAGGACGTACATGCTCAATGCCCTTTGCAGTTGTTCATTGGCATTTGCAGTTGTTCATTGGCATTCGCATGTGCGAAGCACTTAGCCTACGCTGTGGTACGGCCTGTGTCAACTGTCCGCTGATGTTGTACGTCCAAATCACACACTGTACTGCACATTGGTCCTCATGTACTGAATGATACATCGTGGTACATGTGACCGTACAACGACTGCGCCAACAACGGCGAACCATGCGGTCCAAATGTTGTGCACTCAGCTACGTGTCGTCTCCCTATAAGAGCTGGATTGCAGTGTGGTATGCCCTGGATGGCGATCAGCATGAGCCGTCTGTTGATGTAGTGGCGCGTGTTGTCAGACGTAGTCGTCTCTTCTCACACACCGTGATAGCATGGTGCACTGCGTTCCACATCTGCGACATGCGACAGAGGCCGGTTGACAGTCGTTCGCGCAATGGACATCGCATACGTACGGGGGCCACCTTCCACGTGTTCGCGAAGCGTGCACATGTTGTTGCGTGTATGTGGGCAGACATAGTGTGTCGTGACACCTGACACAGGCATGCAACAATCGTTGAATTTGCAAATGGCGATGGACGCCTACGTTTGCTGGTGACGTTATGCAAATGAACAACTGGTAAACCGTTGTGGTGCGGTTGTTCTCGCTAGAGGTGAATCAGTGATGGCGACGATCGGTTGAGCTACCAACCGGTTGTTCCAGCGATACCCACCATGCCCACGAACGTGAATGGCATCTGGGTGTGAAGCGATACGCGGCGGTGGCTGGGTGGGACCGTCCCCGGCCGGTGAGGGGGGGCCTCCCGGCGTGCTGGCCGCGCGGTGCGTGGGCGCACGCGCTACAGCCGGCTGGTGGGGGCGGCCAGTGGCAGGCGCGCCGGCCGACGGAGGCGGCAGGCGGCGCAGCTGCGCGCCGGCGCACCCTGCACGCGGCGCCGTGCGGCCAAAGTAGGTCCTCGCGGGCCCGGTGCGAAGCGCGGTGGACATCTGCAGTGTGCTGGTCCGATTGAGGACTGTGTGCGCTGAGGATGCGCCGCCGCCCGGCGCTCGGCGCCGCGACGCCGTCTGCTGCTCGGTCGCCTCTGCGGTTCTCGCAGGTGGTTTGTATCGCAGCTGTGCGGACGTGTTGGCGCGTGCGCTGTGCTGGGAGAGTTCGCTTCGGCACCCAAGTGGGGCTTTTGTCCTTCTGTGGCGCTGGCGTTGGAGCTGCCGGTCACCGTAGGTGGCGCGTGTTGTCTCCCGCCGGCAATGCCACGACAGCACGCTCCCGGGCCTCTGTCGGCAGCGGCAAGCTCAGTTGGGAGCACGGGTGGTCGCACCTAAAGCGTCTACTCGCCAAACTCCGGGCGATTGCGCCTCTCTCGAACCCGACCAAGTACTTAGGACGGCGCTGCGCGCCGCCGGGACCTGAGAGGGTTTCGAGGTGTATTGTGCAGGGGAGCTCAGCCTCCTCCTGTTTGCAGAATAATTGAGCGGACGCTTGCGTGTTCGCGCGGGCCCCCGGGACACACTCCCGGGCGGCCGGCTGCTCAGCTCTAGTTGACGCAGCTCCCTGGTTGATCCTGCCAGTAGTCATATGCTTGTCTCAAAGATTAAGCCATGCATGTCTCAGTACAAGCCGCATTAAGGTGAAACCGCGAATGGCTCATTAAATCAGTTATGGTTCCTTAGATCGTACCCACGTTACTTGGATAACTGTGGTAATTCTAGAGCTAATACATGCAAACAGAGTCCCGACCAGAGATGGAAGGGACGCTTTTATTAGATCAAAACCAATCGGTCGGCTCGTCCGGTCCGTTTGCCTTGGTGACTCTGAATAACTTTGGGCTGATCGCACGGTCCTCGTACCGGCGACGCATCTTTCAAATGTCTGCCTTATCAACTGTCGATGGTAGGTTCTGCGCCTACCATGGTTGTAACGGGTAACGGGGAATCAGGGTTCGATTCCGGAGAGGGAGCCTGAGAAACGGCTACCACATCCAAGGAAGGCAGCAGGCGCGCAAATTACCCACTCCCGGCACGGGGAGGTAGTGACGAAAAATAACGATACGGGACTCATCCGAGGCCCCGTAATCGGAATGAGTACACTTTAAATCCTTTAACGAGTATCTATTGGAGGGCAAGTCTGGTGCCAGCAGCCGCGGTAATTCCAGCTCCAATAGCGTATATTAAAGTTGTTGCGGTTAAAAAGCTCGTAGTTGGATTTGTGTCCCACGCTGTTGGTTCACCGCCCGTCGGTGTTTAACTGGCATGTATCGTGGGACG
>NW_025725923.1:257500-270000 GCF_021461395.2 Schistocerca americana
CCCCCACCCCAGACATGTGACGTCACACCATCGGTATTGACGACTAGACTGATTCCTTATAATCATTTGCCATACACCGGTGGAAGCTGCCGAGACGAGTAACTACATAGCGGGCTCGCCGTGTCACTAATGTACAGAGATACAACAGTTTCGACTGGAACCGGATTAAACGTATACACGGCGCTGATTAGTAATAGATAGAGCCATCAGAATACAGATAATGTATACAACTGTCCGTATACATGCTGAAAGACTCTGCTCACAATCACAACCACACGTCAGCCACACACCCTTATCACGCACTACTCTCTGCCTGTAACACGCACACAGACAATATGTAAGCACCAGCATGGAACAACACCCAGTGCATCCTCTCCGCCACATTAGACAATCCACACTGTCATAACCAGACTGGGAGGTCCACTCAGAAAACAGAATATCCCACCCACCCGACAACCACCATTGCTCAGCCAAGCCACCAACACCCACACATGTCCTACACAGGGGTGCACCCAACATCACAATACTGCCTCCTCTCACAGCACACAAACAATGGCAGGAATGAAAGACACAGGTCTGCCACAAGCATGGAATGAGAGCGCCGCCTGTCATGAGCCAAAGGTGCATCCTGACGTGGCAAATCAGATGATGCCGCAGGCATCCACTTACTATAATCACAATCAACAAACCGGCCGCCCCGCCCCGCCCCCCATTAAACCTTTCCTTACAACAATGTGTACCTTAACCTAACCTATATCGTACCGTAACCTAACCTATATCGTACCGTAACCTAACCTATGTCGTACCGTAACCTAACCTATGTCGTACCGTAACCTAACCTATGTCGTACCGTAACCTAACCTATGTCGTACCGTAACCTAACCTATGTCGTACCGTAACCTAACCTATGTCGTACCGTAACCTAACCTATGTCGTACCGTAACCTAACCTATGTCGTACCGTAACCTAACCTATGTCGTACCTTAACCTAACCTATGTCGTACCTTAACCTAACCTATGTCGTACCTTAACCTAACCTATGTCGTACCTTAACCTAACCTATGTCGTACCTTAACCTAACCTATGTCGTACCTTAACCTAACCTATGTCGTACCTTAACCTAACCTATGTCGTACCTTAACCTAACCTATGTCGTACCTTAACCTAACCTATGTCGTACCTTAACCTAACCTATGTCGTACCTTAACCTAACCTATGTCGTACCTTAACCTAACCTATGTCGTACCTTAACCTAACCTATGTCGTACCTTAACCTAACCTATGTCGTACCTTAACCTAACCTATGTCGTACCTTAACCTAACCTATGTCGTACCTTAACCTAACCTATGTCGTACCTTAACCTAACCTATGTCGTACCTTAACCTAACCTATGTCGTACCTTAACCTAACCTATGTCGTACCTTAACCTAACCTATGTCGTACCTTAACCTAACCTATGTCGTACCTTAACCTAACCTATGTCGTACCTTAACCTAACCTATGTCGTACCTTAACCTAACCTATGTCGTACCTTAACCTAACCTATGTCGTACCTTAACCTAACCTATGTCGTACCTTAACCTAACCTATGTCGTACCTTAACCTAACCTATGTCGTACCTTAACCTAACCTATGTCGTACCTTAACCTAACCTATGTCGTACCTTAACCTAACCTATGTCGTACCTTAACCTAACCTATGTCGTACCTTAACCTAACCTGTATTGCGCCTTAACCTAACCTGTATTGCGCCTTAACCTAACCTGTATTGCGCCTTAACGTAACCTGTATTGCGCCTTAACGTAACCTGTATTGCGCCTTAACGTAACCTGTATTGCGCCTTAACGTAACCTGTATTGCGCCTTAACGTAACCTGTATTGCGCCTTAACGTAACCTGTATTGCGCCTTAACGTAACCTGTATTGCGCCTTAACGTAACCTGTATTGCGCCTTAACGTAACCTGTATTGCGCCTTAACGTAACCTGTATTGCGCCTTAACGTAACCTGTATTGCGCCTTAACGTAACCTGTATTGCGCCTTAACGTAACCTGTATTGCGCCTTAACGTAACCTGTATTGCGCCTTAACGTAACCTGTATTGCGCCTTAACGTAACCTGTATTGCGCCTTAACGTAACCTGTATTGCGCCTTAACGTAACCTGTATTGCGCCTTAACGTAACCTGTATTGCGCCTTAACGTAACCTGTATTGCGCCTTAACGTAACCTGTATTGCGCCTTAACGTAACCTGTATTGCGCCTTAACGTAACCTGCATTGCGCCTTAACGTAACCTGCATTGCGCCTTAACGTAACCTGTATTGCGCCTTAACGTAACCTGTATTGCGCCTTAACGTAACCTGTATTGCGCCTTAACGTAACCTGTATTGCGCCTTAACGTAACCTGTATTGCGCCTTAACGTAACCTGTATTGCGCCTTAACGTAACCGATATTGCGCCTTAACGTAACCTATATTGCGCCGTAACGTAACCTATATTGCGCCGTAACGTAACCCACATTGCCCCTTAACGTAACCCACATTGCCCCTTAACGTAACCCACATTGCCCCTTAACGTAACCCAACACACGTTGGGCCTTAACCCAACACACGTTGGGCCTTAACCCAACACACGTTGGGCCTTAACCCAACACACGTTGGGCCTTAACCCAACACACGTTGGGCCTTAACCCAACACACGTTGGGCCTTAACCCAACACACGTTGGGCCTTAACCCAACACACGTTGGGCCTTAACCCAACACACGTTGGGCCTTAACCCAACACACGTTGGGCCTTAACCCAACACACGTTGGGCCTTAACCCAACACACGTTGGGCCTTAACCCAACACACGTTGGGCCTTAACCCAACACACGTTGGGCCTTAACCCAACACACGTTGGGCCTTAACCCAACACACGTTGGGCCTTAACCTGCTCTGTAATTGTCATACGACGCGTTAAATTAGTGTAGTGTTGCCTAACTGCAACCCCCGCAATATAGTTTGCTACTCGCACTGCCCGGTCCCCAGTGTATCGCTTCATGTTAAACACCTTGCAGCTATACACTGTAATGTGGATGGCAGCAGGACGTACATGCTCAATGCCCTTTGCAGTTGTTCATTGGCATTTGCAGTTGTTCATTGGCATTCGCATGTGCGAAGCACTTAGCCTACGCTGTGGTACGGCCTGTGTCAACTGTCCGCTGATGTTGTACGTCCAAATCACACACTGTACTGCACATTGGTCCTCATGTACTGAATGATACATCGTGGTACATGTGACCGTACAACGACTGCGCCAACAACGGCGAACCATGCGGTCCAAATGTTGTGCACTCAGCTACGTGTCGTCTCCCTATAAGAGCTGGATTGCAGTGTGGTATGCCCTGGATGGCGATCAGCATGAGCCGTCTGTTGATGTAGTGGCGCGTGTTGTCAGACGTAGTCGTCTCTTCTCACACACCGTGATAGCATGGTGCACTGCGTTCCACATCTGCGACATGCGACAGAGGCCGGTTGACAGTCGTTCGCGCAATGGACATCGCATACGTACGGGGGCCACCTTCCACGTGTTCGCGAAGCGTGCACATGTTGTTGCGTGTATGTGGGCAGACATAGTGTGTCGTGACACCTGACACAGGCATGCAACAATCGTTGAATTTGCAAATGGCGATGGACGCCTACGTTTGCTGGTGACGTTATGCAAATGAACAACTGGTAAACCGTTGTGGTGCGGTTGTTCTCGCTAGAGGTGAATCAGTGATGGCGACGATCGGTTGAGCTACCAACCGGTTGTTCCAGCGATACCCACCATGCCCACGAACGTGAATGGCATCTGGGTGTGAAGCGATACGCGGCGGTGGCTGGGTGGGACCGTCCCCGGCCGGTGAGGGGGGGCCTCCCGGCGTGCTGGCCGCGCGGTGCGTGGGCGCACGCGCTACAGCCGGCTGGTGGGGGCGGCCAGTGGCAGGCGCGCCGGCCGACGGAGGCGGCAGGCGGCGCAGCTGCGCGCCGGCGCACCCTGCACGCGGCGCCGTGCGGCCAAAGTAGGTCCTCGCGGGCCCGGTGCGAAGCGCGGTGGACATCTGCAGTGTGCTGGTCCGATTGAGGACTGTGTGCGCTGAGGATGCGCCGCCGCCCGGCGCTCGGCGCCGCGACGCCGTCTGCTGCTCGGTCGCCTCTGCGGTTCTCGCAGGTGGTTTGTATCGCAGCTGTGCGGACGTGTTGGCGCGTGCGCTGTGCTGGGAGAGTTCGCTTCGGCACCCAAGTGGGGCTTTTGTCCTTCTGTGGCGCTGGCGTTGGAGCTGCCGGTCACCGTAGGTGGCGCGTGTTGTCTCCCGCCGGCAATGCCACGACAGCACGCTCCCGGGCCTCTGTCGGCAGCGGCAAGCTCAGTTGGGAGCACGGGTGGTCGCACCTAAAGCGTCTACTCGCCAAACTCCGGGCGATTGCGCCTCTCTCGAACCCGACCAAGTACTTAGGACGGCGCTGCGCCCCGCCGGGACCTGAGAGGGTTTCGAGGTGTATTGTGCAGGGGAGCTCAGCCTCCTCCTGTTTGCAGAATAATTGAGCGGACGCTTGCGTGTTCGCGCGGGCCCCCGGGACACACTCCCGGGCGGCCGGCTGCTCAGCTCTAGTTGACGCAGCTCCCTGGTTGATCCTGCCAGTAGTCATATGCTTGTCTCAAAGATTAAGCCATGCATGTCTCAGTACAAGCCGCATTAAGGTGAAACCGCGAATGGCTCATTAAATCAGTTATGGTTCCTTAGATCGTACCCACGTTACTTGGATAACTGTGGTAATTCTAGAGCTAATACATGCAAACAGAGTCCCGACCAGAGATGGAAGGGACGCTTTTATTAGATCAAAACCAATCGGTCGGCTCGTCCGGTCCGTTTGCCTTGGTGACTCTGAATAACTTTGGGCTGATCGCACGGTCCTCGTACCGGCGACGCATCTTTCAAATGTCTGCCTTATCAACTGTCGATGGTAGGTTCTGCGCCTACCATGGTTGTAACGGGTAACGGGGAATCAGGGTTCGATTCCGGAGAGGGAGCCTGAGAAACGGCTACCACATCCAAGGAAGGCAGCAGGCGCGCAAATTACCCACTCCCGGCACGGGGAGGTAGTGACGAAAAATAACGATACGGGACTCATCCGAGGCCCCGTAATCGGAATGAGTACACTTTAAATCCTTTAACGAGTATCTATTGGAGGGCAAGTCTGGTGCCAGCAGCCGCGGTAATTCCAGCTCCAATAGCGTATATTAAAGTTGTTGCGGTTAAAAAGCTCGTAGTTGGATTTGTGTCCCACGCTGTTGGTTCACCGCCCGTCGGTGTTTAACTGGCATGTATCGTGGGACGTCCTGCCGGTGGGGCGAGCCGAAGGCGTGCGACGCGCCTCGTGCGTGCTCGTGCGTCCCGAGGCGGACCCCGTTGCAATCCTACCAGGGTGCTCTTGAGTGAGTGTCTCGGTGGGCCGGCACGTTTACTTTGAACAAATTAGAGTGCTTAAAGCAGGCAAGCCCGCCTGAATACTGTGTGCATGGAATAATGGAATAGGACCTCGGTTCTATTTTGTTGGTTTTCGGAACCCGAGGTAATGATTAATAGGGACAGGCGGGGGCATTCGTATTGCGACGTTAGAGGTGAAATTCTTGGATCGTCGCAAGACGAACAGAAGCGAAAGCATTTGCCAAGTATGTTTTCATTAATCAAGAACGAAAGTTAGAGGTTCGAAGGCGATCAGATACCGCCCTAGTTCTAACCATAAACGATGCCAGCCAGCGATCCGCCGCAGTTCCTCCGATGACTCGGCGGGCAGCCTCCGGGAAACCAAAGCTTTTGGGTTCCGGGGGAAGTATGGTTGCAAAGCTGAAACTTAAAGGAATTGACGGAAGGGCACCACCAGGAGTGGAGCCTGCGGCTTAATTTGACTCAACACGGGAAACCTCACCAGGCCCGGACACCGGAAGGATTGACAGATTGATAGCTCTTTCTTGATTCGGTGGGTGGTGGTGCATGGCCGTTCTTAGTTGGTGGAGCGATTTGTCTGGTTAATTCCGATAACGAACGAGACTCTAGCCTGCTAACTAGTCGCGTGACATCCTTCGTGCTGTCAGCGATTACTTTTCTTCTTAGAGGGACAGGCGGCTTCTAGCCGCACGAGATTGAGCAATAACAGGTCTGTGATGCCCTTAGATGTTCTGGGCCGCACGCGCGCTACACTGAAGGAATCAGCGTGTCTTCCTAGGCCGAAAGGTCGGGGTAACCCGCTGAACCTCCTTCGTGCTAGGGATTGGGGCTTGCAATTGTTCCCCATGAACGAGGAATTCCCAGTAAGCGCGAGTCATAAGCTCGCGTTGATTACGTCCCTGCCCTTTGTACACACCGCCCGTCGCTACTACCGATTGAATGATTTAGTGAGGTCTTCGGACTGGTACGCGGCATTGACTCTGTCGTTGCCGATGCTACCGGAAAGATGACCAAACTTGATCATTTAGAGGAAGTAAAAGTCGTAACAAGGTTTCCGTAGGTGAACCTGCGGAAGGATCATTACCGACTAGACTGCATGTCGTTCGATGTGCGTGTCGTGTCGCGCAACACGCTACCTGTACGGCTCGCAGTAGCCGTGCGCCGCGTGCGGAACCACGCGTGCTTCTCAAAACTAACGCCAATGTTGTGTGGTACGAGCGCTGAAGCGCTGGAGCGGCTGGCCTGCGGCACCTGGCGCCTGGCGCCGGTTTTGAATGACTTTCGCCCGACTGCCTGTCCGCTCCGGTGTGGAGCCGTACGACGCCCATCGGCCGTGAGGCCGTTGGACACAGAACGCTTGAACAGGGGCCGCCACACGCCTACGTCCCGCCTATGCAACTGTCTTGAAAGAGACAGTGGAAACTAAGAAAAGATCACCCAGGACGGTGGATCACTCGGCTCGTGGGTCGATGAAGAACGCAGCAAATTGCGCGTCGACATGTGAACTGCAGGACACATGAACATCGACGTTTCGAACGCACATTGCGGTCCATGGATTCCGTTCCCGGGCCACGTCTGGCTGAGGGTCGGCTACGTATACTGAAGCGCGCGGCGTTTGCCCCGCTTCGCAGACCTGGGAGCGTCGCGGCCGCCTGTGGGGCCGGCCGCGCCTCCTGAAACGTGCGATGCGCGCCCGTCGCCTGGCGGTTCGCATACCGGTACTTACTCGGTAGCGTGCACAGCCGGCTGGCGGTGTGGCGTGCGACACCTCGTACAACGACCTCAGAGCAGGCGAGACTACCCGCTGAATTTAAGCATATTACTAAGCGGAGGAAAAGAAACTAACAAGGATTCCCCCAGTAGCGGCGAGCGAACAGGGAAGAGTCCAGCACCGAACCCCGCAGGCTGCCGCCTGTCGTGGCATGTGGTGTTTGGGAGGGTCCACTACCCCGACGCCTCGCGCCGAGCCCAAGTCCAACTTGAATGAGGCCACGGCCCGTAGAGGGTGCCAGGCCCGTAGCGGCCGGTGCGAGCGTCGGCGGGACCTCTCCTTCGAGTCGGGTTGCTTGAGAGTGCAGCTCCAAGTGGGTGGTAAACTCCATCTGAGACTAAATATGACCACGAGACCGATAGCGAACAAGTACCGTGAGGGAAAGTTGAAAAGAACTTTGAAGAGAGAGTTCAAAAGTACGTGAAACCGTTCTGGGGTAAACGTGAGAAGTCCGAAAGGTCGAACGGGTGAGATTCACGCCCATCCGGCCACAGGCCTCCGCCCTCGGCAGATGGGGCCGGCCGCCCGCGCGGAGCAATCCGCGGCGGGGTCGTGTCCGGTTGCCTTTCCACTCGCCGCGGGGTGGGGCCGTTCCGGTGTGCGGTGGGCCGCACTTCTCCCCTAGTAGGACGTCGCGACCCGCTGGGTGCCGGCCTACGGCCCGGGTGCGCAGCCTGTCCTTCCGCGGGCCTCGGTTCGCGTCTGTTGGGCAGAGCCCCGGTGTCCCGGCTGGCTGCCCGGCGGTATATCTGGAGGAGTCGATTCGCCCCTTTGGGCGCTCGGGCTCCCGGCAAGCGCGCGCGGTTCTTCCCGGATGACGGACCTACCTGGCCCGGCCCCGGACCCGCGCCGCTGTTGGCTCGGGATGCTCTCGGGCGGAATAATCGCTCCCGTCAGCGGCGCTTCAGCTTTGGACAATTTCACGACCCGTCTTGAAACACGGACCAAGGAGTCTAACATGTGCGCGAGTCATTGGGCTGTACGAAACCTAAAGGCGTAATGAAAGTGAAGGTCTCGCCTTGCGCGGGCCGAGGGAGGATGGGGCTTCCCCGCCCTTCACGGGGCGGCGGCCTCCGCACTCCCGGGGCGTCTCGTCCTCATTGCGAGGTGAGGCGCACCTAGAGCGTACACGTTGGGACCCGAAAGATGGTGAACTATGCCTGGCCAGGACGAAGTCAGGGGAAACCCTGATGGAGGTCCGTAGCGATTCTGACGTGCAAATCGATCGTCGGAGCTGGGTATAGGGGCGAAAGACTAATCGAACCATCTAGTAGCTGGTTCCCTCCGAAGTTTCCCTCAGGATAGCTGGTGCTCGTACGAGTCTCATCCGGTAAAGCGAATGATTAGAGGCCTTGGGGCCGAAACGACCTCAACCTATTCTCAAACTTTAAATGGGTGAGATCTCCGGCTTGCTTGATATGCTGAAGCCGCGAGCAAACGACTCGGATCGGAGTGCCAAGTGGGCCACTTTTGGTAAGCAGAACTGGCGCTGTGGGATGAACCAAACGCCGAGTTAAGGCGCCCGAATCGACGCTCATGGGAAACCATGAAAGGCGTTGGTTGCTTAAGACAGCAGGACGGTGGCCATGGAAGTCGGAATCCGCTAAGGAGTGTGTAACAACTCACCTGCCGAAGCAACTAGCCCTGAAAATGGATGGCGCTGAAGCGTCGTGCCTATACTCGGCCGTCAGTCTGGCAGTCATGGCCGGTCCTTGCGGCCGGCCGCGAAGCCCTGACGAGTAGGAGGGTCGCGGCGGTGGGCGCAGAAGGGTCTGGGCGTGAGCCTGCCTGGAGCCGCCGTCGGTGCAGATCTTGGTGGTAGTAGCAAATACTCCAGCGAGGCCCTGGAGGGCTGACGCGGAGAAGGGTTTCGTGTGAACAGCCGTTGCACACGAGTCAGTCGATCCTAAGCCCTAGGAGAAATCCGATGTTGATGGGGGCCGTCATAGCATGATGCACTTTGTGCTGGCCCCCGTTGGGCGAAAGGGAATCCGGTTCCTATTCCGGAACCCGGCAGCGGAACCGATACAAGTCGGGCCCCTCTTTTAGAGATGCTCGTCGGGGTAACCCAAAAGGACCCGGAGACGCCGTCGGGAGATCGGGGAAGAGTTTTCTTTTCTGCATGAGCGTTCGAGTTCCCTGGAATCCTCTAGCAGGGAGATAGGGTTTGGAACGCGAAGAGCACCGCAGTTGCGGCGGTGTCCCGATCTTCCCCTCGGACCTTGAAAATCCGGGAGAGGGCCACGTGGAGGTGTCGCGCCGGTTCGTACCCATATCCGCAGCAGGTCTCCAAGGTGAAGAGCCTCTAGTCGATAGAATAATGTAGGTAAGGGAAGTCGGCAAATTGGATCCGTAACTTCGGGATAAGGATTGGCTCTGAGGATCGGGGCGTGTCGGGCTTGGTCGGGAAGTGGGTCAGCGCTAACGTGCCGGGCCTGGGCGAGGTGAGTGCCGTAGGGGTGCCGGTAAGTGCGGGCGTTTAGCGCGGGCGTGGTCTGCTCTCGCCGTTGGTTGGCCTCGTGCTGGCCGGCGGTGCAGGATGCGCGCGCCTGCGCGGCGTTCGCGCCCCGGTGCTTCAACCTGCGTGCAGGATCCGAGCTCGGTCCCGTGCCTTGGCCTCCCACGGATCTTCCTTGCTGCGAGGCCGCGTCCGCCTTAGCGTGCTCCTCCGGGGGCGCGCGGGTGCGCGGATTCTCTTCGGCCGCCATTCAACGATCAACTCAGAACTGGCACGGACTGGGGGAATCCGACTGTCTAATTAAAACAAAGCATTGCGATGGCCCTAGCGGGTGTTGACGCAATGTGATTTCTGCCCAGTGCTCTGAATGTCAACGTGAAGAAATTCAAGCAAGCGCGGGTAAACGGCGGGAGTAACTATGACTCTCTTGTCCGCCAATTCATGGAGGCACTTGAGATCGGTCGGGGTGAAGAGCCGGCGTCCCGCCGTGGAGCAGCGAGCTCGCTGCCTGACGCGGGCGAGGCCGCTGCGCCGCCCGTCGACGCAGCCGAGGACTTCGCGGCCGACACCACCGGGCCGCCGCCGGAGGGGCCGACTGACGCCGCCATCTGGGAGCATCTGGCGGGGCTACCTGCTTCCGCCCAGCGTTTCTCTGCCCTGGATCGAGTCATTGGTCTGGGGCGGGGCACGCCGCCCGATGTCATCCTGGGCATGCTCCCGGATGCCCTTGCGTCGGTCGGGTCCAGGGGGGAGAGGTTGATCACCAGGACACAGCGGCCGCGCCAACCATCCAAGCGGCCGCCTGCCGCCCCGCCGCTGCAGAAGCGCAAGCGGCGCCGCTGGGATTACGCGCGGACGCAGGACGCCTTCCGTAGGTCGCGTGCGCGTTGCGTGCGCGGCTTGCTGGACGGCACCCTGCTGCAGCCGCCACCTGACATCCCCGGTCTGCTGGACTTCTGGGCGGACCTCTTCACGAAGAAGCCGATCTCCACCGCCGGCTTCATCCGTGACCGCCTTCTCCCGCACTCGGAGCCTGTCGCTCCTGAGTGCCTATGGGGGCCGGTCACACGTGAGGAGGTCGCTGCTGCCTTGCCGCCCAGGGGATCGGCAGCCGGGCCGGACGGCCTGACTCCAGCGGAGCTGCGGCGCCTGCCGCATGAAGTCCTGGTGAAACTCTTGAACCTCTTCCTCCTGGCCCGCGCCCTCCCCGAGCGTCTGCTTCGCGCCCGGACGTCACTTCTCCCCAAAACGGCTGCACCAACATCCCCCGCTGACTTTCGCCCCATTACGGTCTGCTCGGTGTTGGCGCGGACCTTTCACAAGGTTCTCGCGTCACGCCTGATGCGTGCATGTGCTGTGGACGAACGTCAGCGGGCATTCATCCCCCGGGATGGGATGTTGGAAAACACCTTCATCTTGGACACTGCTCTCACCGACGCAGTCCGCTCCTGTCGCTCTGTTTTTGTGGCATCGATCGACGTCTCTAAAGCGTTCGATTCGGTGGACCATGCCGCCCTCCGCCCCGTGCTGAGGGCTCATGGCCTGCCGGATTGCTTTATTGAGTACGTCGAAAGGTGTTACGAGGGTAGCACGACGGTGATAGCGGGCGGCGCCGACGTGGGCGTGCCCCTGCAGCCGGCTAGGGGTGTGCGTCAGGGTGACCCCCTCTCCCCCCTCCTTTTCAATTTTGCGGTGGACTATGTTTTAAGTCAACTTCCCTCCCACATCGGAGCTCGGATCCTTGGTCGCAGAGTTAACGCTGCGGCCTTCGCAGATGACGTCCTGCTTTTTGCATCGACCGCGAGGGGATTGCAGTCCCTCATCGACGCAGCCGTCGCAGCCCTCGCCCATCTGGGGCTGCAGATCAACGCCCGGAAGTGTTTCACCCTCGCCTTAGTCGCGTCTGGGCGCGACAAGAAGGTGAAGGTCGACGCCGACGTTACCTTCAAAGCGGGCAACGCCACCGTGCCCGCCCTACGTGTGGGTGAAACCTTCCGGTACCTGGGACTGCAATTCTCCACCGCTGGTCGCTGCGTTTTCAACCCACGACGCCACCTGGTGGAGCAGCTGGACGTCATCTCCCGAGCTCCGCTCAAGCCGCAACAGCGCCTCCACGCCCTCACCACCGTACTTCTGCCTGGCCTGTACCATGGGCTGGCCCTCAGCCGCACCCGGGTGGGTGCGTTGAAAGCGGCAGATGTGACCATCCGTGCCGCCGTCAGGAGATGGTTCCGCCTTCCGGCGGACACTCCCCTGGGCTACTTCCACGCTCCTGTAGCCCAGGGTGGCCTCGGCATCCCATCATGCCGATGGATGGGGCCAACACTTCGCCGGTCCCGTCTCCTGGCGCTGAAGAGGATTGGGCCAGCCGCCGACGGTGCAGGCCGGGACGAGGTGCAGCGTGAGATTGAGGCGCTGGAGCGGCATCTTATGTGGGAGGGCCACCTCCTCAAATCGTCGACGCAGGTTGGAGAGATGTGGGCCGCGCGCCTGCACGTTGCCTTTGACGGTGCGGCGCTGTCATCTTCCGCCGCCGTCAAGGGGCAACACCAGTGGGTCGCTGACACCAGTCGCCTGCTATCTGGGCGTAACTTCATCGACGCTCTCCGCGCCCGCATCAACGCCTTCCCCACGAAGGCACGGCGCAGTCGCGGGCGGGAGGCGGACACCAGATGCCGCGCGGGCTGCCAGGCCGTAGAGACCGCCAACCACGTGTTACAGGCTTGCTTCAGGACGCACGGGTCCCGGGTTAAGCGGCATGACGCGATCGTGCGCTATGTCGCCCGTGGACTCGCGCAGA
>NW_025725923.1:275000-282500 GCF_021461395.2 Schistocerca americana
AGGAGTTGATATTCTTTTGATACAAGAACCGAACTCCTGTGCGGGTCGAGTCCCTGGTTTTCCCGCAACAGCACAGGTGGTATCCTCAGGTGGGAACCCCATGAGTGCAATTATAGTATTGAATAAAACTATTAAAACTACGATATTAAATCAGTTCTGTACTGAGCATATTATAGTTGTACAACTAAATCTGCTGTCTTACAGTATGTACGTTGTAAACGTCTACTGCCAATTCAGACATGACATCAAGATTTATCTTGATCAGCTGAATTGGATACTAAGAGTTTTAGCCGGGCAGGCTATAATTGTAGCTCTTGATGCTAATGCTAAGTCCCCACTCTGGCACAGCGATGTACAGGACGGTAGGGGTGCGGAGCTTGTGGATTTGATAATGGAAACGCACATGTATGTGCTAAACTTGCCTGGGTACCCCCCGACCTACTCAGGGAGGGCGGGTGCAACATCAAATATTGATGTCACACTAGCAAGCGAGAGGGCAGCACCCCACGTCCATAACTGGCAAGTAAGAGAACATCTAACTGTCAGTGACCATAACTGTATAACATTTGATATAGCGCCGACCATCGCGGATGTGCCAGGCGAATGGGTGGAACGCTTCAATTATGCTCGGACAGACTGGGACCGACTCGTGCAGGTGTTCAGTCCTCCCGAGTTCGGAGAGGACATAGGTAATATTGATGAAGCTGTGGAGGAGCTGGTAAGCTCCGTGCAAACGGCTATCACACTGGCTGTACCTCGAATAGCGAGATACATCTGCAGGGAGTCCACCCCATGGACCCCTGAATTGACTGTGCTCAAACGGTCGGTCAGAAGGGCGCGAAGCAACTACCAAAGGAGCTTTGCCCATGACGAACGACAATACCACCTGCGTATTTATCGTCGTCTGAAGCAGAGATACAAGGATCAGTTGGACATTACAAGGCGCCAATCCTGGGAAAAATTTGTGAACGATCAGCTGGGAACAGACCCTTGGGGAGTTCCTTACAAAATCGTTCGAGAAAAAATAAGATCGCCCATGATTCTGTCTACGCTACGTGCTGGGGATGGAGACACGACCAAGAATTGGGAAGAAACAGCAAGGTTGCTGTTGGATACATTATTGCCTGATGACATTGAGGACCAAGACTCGCACGAACAGCGGGACATACGTCAGGCGCTGTCGATTCCGTATCTTAACGATACAAACGTGTGCCCTTTCTCAGCAGAGGAGGTAGAAGCAACCATCTACACCTTTGCAAGGAAGAAGGCGCCTGGTCCTGACGGGATCCCTGTGGAGATCTTACAGGGACTCGCACACTTGGTCGCCCCGGCACTAAGTCGTATTTACAACAGTTGTTTACAAAGGGGCTATTATCCACTGAAGTGGAAAACTGCTGAAGTTGTAGTTATCAGGAAAGGCCCTGATAAAGATCCAACAGTGCCGAAATCCTATCGGCCTATCTGTCTGCTGGATGTAATGGGCAAAGCATTTGAGAAGTTGCTGGCTGACCGTCTCCAGAGTCATCGAACTCTGTATGGTATGAGTGATAGGCAGTTCGGATTCCGAAAGGGTCGCTCCACCCAGGATGCGATCAATGAGGTTTGCCGAATTGTTCACTCTGCGACATCAAAGTATGTACTTGGCATAATGATAGACATCTCAGGGGCCTTCGACAACCTGTGGTGGCCGGCACTCTTCTCTCGCCTGCGAGAGATTGGGTGCCCGCAGCTGCTGTACGGCTGTCTGGAGGCCTACTGTGATGGAAGGACTGCTAAGATAACGGCTCCTGGAGCCGTCGTATCTAAAAGAGTATCCCGTGGTTGTCCCCAGGGATCGGTGTGTGGTCCCATTTTCTGGGATATTAACATGGAACCTTTGTTGAACGTCCTGCAGCGAGAGACTGCAGTTCTGGGAGTCGTTGCTTATGCGGATGATCTCGCAATTCTAGTAGAAGGTGACACTCGCAATGTGATCGAGGACCGATCACGACTGGTTATTGATCTAATAACCAACTGGTGTACAAAGACTAAGATGTCTATAGCACCACAAAAATCCCTATATATGCTCTTGAAAGGCAAGTTAAATAGGGACCCAACAGTCAGAATTAATGGGCAAGCAGTGTCACGACAGAGATATGCCCGTTACCTTGGGGTATATTTAGATGAGAATTGGAGTTTCATTCCGCATATCGAGCAAATAACGACAAAGTCCCTAGCTTTGTTCAATAAGATAATATCAATTGGACAAAGAAGGTTCCATCTGCCGTCAAAGGCAATAAATATTTACCATAACAGCATATTGGCACCAATAGTAGGGCACGCATCCAGTGTGTGGGCCCACAGGTTAGCTCTGGTGCGGCCTGCCGCTGCTGTCAGGCGAATACAGAGGAACGTTCTGTTGAGATGCATTGGAGCATTCAACACAAGTCCAACAGATGCACTGTTGGTAATTATGGGTCTATGTCCATTAGACCTAATAATAAGGCAGCACGCAGCCTTCTATTGGCTGCGCAAACAGAACATCGACAGGGTACAAGATATAATGGGCGTTCCTCTGGTAAGTGTCAAAGCCATTCGCAAGAAAGTGCTTGACGTTTGGCAGGACGAATGGGATGGATCCAGTACGGGCCGTAGAGTCCATGGGTTTATACCCACAGTAAGGGGAAGATTAAATAACAAGATAATGAAGCCCTCACAGGGCATAGTTCACTTCCTCACGGGACATGGTCCTTATCCCACGTACCTGCATAAAATAGGGAAAAGGCCAACACCGGAGTGTGACTGTGGTGCCCACGAAGGATCGCCAGAACACATAGTGTTCGAGTGCCCAATATATGAACAGGCTGTCTCAGGGGAGAGGCAGCTTTTGCGTACTAGAAATGTTAATGAAATATTAACAGAAAGCGAAATGTTCAGCAATTTCGCAAAATTGGTTAACAAAATCTCAAGGGAGGCCCAGCGAGCCTACCTTGGGAGAGAGTAAATGCGCTTAAGATCTAATGCGCAATTGTATATATGTATATACTATGTTTGTTTAAGTCTTGACTTAGAGTAGGTAGTAGTTGTAGTTAGTTCAGCAAGGTGGTGGGGGGAATAAAAGAGTAACACAAATGGAGTGGTTTCTCTAGAAGTAGCGGCCCGCCTCCACGTGGCTAGGGACGGGCAACTCTCTGGCAGCGTTCCAGAGAGGCTAAGAGGCCGTTGATTCACATATAGTGAAGCTACTTAATAACTAGATAGCTTGCATGCATTAATAAACCACTCCTGTAGTGCTAATAGTAGAGATAGTTAGTCATAATACGCCCACTCAAAAGTATTAGAAAGTGGGTTATGCATGTTCCATAAATCGGGGAAAAAAAAAAAAAAAAAAAAAAAAAAAAAAAAAAAAAAAAAAAAAAAAAAAAAAAAAAAAATCTGTCCCTATACATGAGCTGCGGGCTGTACCAGTTACGAGCTAGAGACGCGACCGCGTTGCTCTCTGTACGAATGCCGATGCTGAGCGGTCAGCTAGGAGGCGCTCCATCCATGTCGGTACCGGTGAGCGTTGCACTCGCAGTCGCAAGAACGTACGGCAAGTATATTACCTGGAAGAGTCAATGACAGTCCACGCCCCCCTGCGTGGGAAGAGTCTTTCTAGGCCATGACCCACCGGAAGGGCGCAGCGTCCCCCACCCCAGACATGTGACGTCACACCATCGGTATTGACGACTAGACTGATTCCTTATAATCATTTGCCATACACCGGTGGAAGCTGCCGAGACGAGTAACTACATAGCGGGCTCGCCGTGTCACTAATGTACAGAGATACAACAGTTTCGACTGGAACCGGATTAAACGTATACACGGCGCTGATTAGTAATAGATAGAGCCATCAGAATACAGATAATGTATACAACTGTCCGTATACATGCTGAAAGACTCTGCTCACAATCACAACCACACGTCAGCCACACACCCTTATCACGCACTACTCTCTGCCTGTAACACGCACACAGACAATATGTAAGCACCAGCATGGAACAACACCCAGTGCATCCTCTCCGCCACATTAGACAATCCACACTGTCATAACCAGACTGGGAGGTCCACTCAGAAAACAGAATATCCCACCCACCCGACAACCACCATTGCTCAGCCAAGCCACCAACACCCACACATGTCCTACACAGGGGTGCACCCAACATCACAATACTGCCTCCTCTCACAGCACACAAACAATGGCAGGAATGAAAGACACAGGTCTGCCACAAGCATGGAATGAGAGCGCCGCCTGTCATGAGCCAAAGGTGCATCCTGACGTGGCAAATCAGATGATGCCGCAGGCATCCACTTACTATAATCACAATCAACAAACCGGCCGCCCCGCCCCGCCCCCCATTAAACCTTTCCTTACAACAATGTGTACCTTAACCTAACCTATATCGTACCGTAACCTAACCTATATCGTACCGTAACCTAACCTATGTCGTACCGTAACCTAACCTATGTCGTACCGTAACCTAACCTATGTCGTACCGTAACCTAACCTATGTCGTACCGTAACCTAACCTATGTCGTACCGTAACCTAACCTATGTCGTACCGTAACCTAACCTATGTCGTACCGTAACCTAACCTATGTCGTACCGTAACCTAACCTATGTCGTACCTTAACCTAACCTATGTCGTACCTTAACCTAACCTATGTCGTACCTTAACCTAACCTATGTCGTACCTTAACCTAACCTATGTCGTACCTTAACCTAACCTATGTCGTACCTTAACCTAACCTATGTCGTACCTTAACCTAACCTATGTCGTACCTTAACCTAACCTATGTCGTACCTTAACCTAACCTATGTCGTACCTTAACCTAACCTATGTCGTACCTTAACCTAACCTATGTCGTACCTTAACCTAACCTATGTCGTACCTTAACCTAACCTATGTCGTACCTTAACCTAACCTATGTCGTACCTTAACCTAACCTATGTCGTACCTTAACCTAACCTATGTCGTACCTTAACCTAACCTATGTCGTACCTTAACCTAACCTATGTCGTACCTTAACCTAACCTATGTCGTACCTTAACCTAACCTATGTCGTACCTTAACCTAACCTATGTCGTACCTTAACCTAACCTATGTCGTACCTTAACCTAACCTATGTCGTACCTTAACCTAACCTATGTCGTACCTTAACCTAACCTATGTCGTACCTTAACCTAACCTATGTCGTACCTTAACCTAACCTATGTCGTACCTTAACCTAACCTATGTCGTACCTTAACCTAACCTATGTCGTACCTTAACCTAACCTATGTCGTACCTTAACCTAACCTGTATTGCGCCTTAACCTAACCTGTATTGCGCCTTAACCTAACCTGTATTGCGCCTTAACGTAACCTGTATTGCGCCTTAACGTAACCTGTATTGCGCCTTAACGTAACCTGTATTGCGCCTTAACGTAACCTGTATTGCGCCTTAACGTAACCTGTATTGCGCCTTAACGTAACCTGTATTGCGCCTTAACGTAACCTGTATTGCGCCTTAACGTAACCTGTATTGCGCCTTAACGTAACCTGTATTGCGCCTTAACGTAACCTGTATTGCGCCTTAACGTAACCTGTATTGCGCCTTAACGTAACCTGTATTGCGCCTTAACGTAACCTGTATTGCGCCTTAACGTAACCTGTATTGCGCCTTAACGTAACCTGTATTGCGCCTTAACGTAACCTGTATTGCGCCTTAACGTAACCTGTATTGCGCCTTAACGTAACCTGTATTGCGCCTTAACGTAACCTGTATTGCGCCTTAACGTAACCTGTATTGCGCCTTAACGTAACCTGTATTGCGCCTTAACGTAACCTGCATTGCGCCTTAACGTAACCTGCATTGCGCCTTAACGTAACCTGTATTGCGCCTTAACGTAACCTGTATTGCGCCTTAACGTAACCTGTATTGCGCCTTAACGTAACCTGTATTGCGCCTTAACGTAACCTGTATTGCGCCTTAACGTAACCTGTATTGCGCCTTAACGTAACCGATATTGCGCCTTAACGTAACCTATATTGCGCCGTAACGTAACCTATATTGCGCCGTAACGTAACCCACATTGCCCCTTAACGTAACCCACATTGCCCCTTAACGTAACCCACATTGCCCCTTAACGTAACCCAACACACGTTGGGCCTTAACCCAACACACGTTGGGCCTTAACCCAACACACGTTGGGCCTTAACCCAACACACGTTGGGCCTTAACCCAACACACGTTGGGCCTTAACCCAACACACGTTGGGCCTTAACCCAACACACGTTGGGCCTTAACCCAACACACGTTGGGCCTTAACCCAACACACGTTGGGCCTTAACCCAACACACGTTGGGCCTTAACCCAACACACGTTGGGCCTTAACCCAACACACGTTGGGCCTTAACCCAACACACGTTGGGCCTTAACCCAACACACGTTGGGCCTTAACCCAACACACGTTGGGCCTTAACCCAACACACGTTGGGCCTTAACCCAACACACGTTGGGCCTTAACCTGCTCTGTAATTGTCATACGACGCGTTAAATTAGTGTAGTGTTGCCTAACTGCAACCCCCGCAATATAGTTTGCTACTCGCACTGCCCGGTCCCCAGTGTATCGCTTCATGTTAAACACCTTGCAGCTATACACTGTAATGTGGATGGCAGCAGGACGTACATGCTCAATGCCCTTTGCAGTTGTTCATTGGCATTTGCAGTTGTTCATTGGCATTCGCATGTGCGAAGCACTTAGCCTACGCTGTGGTACGGCCTGTGTCAACTGTCCGCTGATGTTGTACGTCCAAATCACACACTGTACTGCACATTGGTCCTCATGTACTGAATGATACATCGTGGTACATGTGACCGTACAACGACTGCGCCAACAACGGCGAACCATGCGGTCCAAATGTTGTGCACTCAGCTACGTGTCGTCTCCCTATAAGAGCTGGATTGCAGTGTGGTATGCCCTGGATGGCGATCAGCATGAGCCGTCTGTTGATGTAGTGGCGCGTGTTGTCAGACGTAGTCGTCTCTTCTCACACACCGTGATAGCATGGTGCACTGCGTTCCACATCTGCGACATGCGACAGAGGCCGGTTGACAGTCGTTCGCGCAATGGACATCGCATACGTACGGGGGCCACCTTCCACGTGTTCGCGAAGCGTGCACATGTTGTTGCGTGTATGTGGGCAGACATAGTGTGTCGTGACACCTGACACAGGCATGCAACAATCGTTGAATTTGCAAATGGCGATGGACGCCTACGTTTGCTGGTGACGTTATGCAAATGAACAACTGGTAAACCGTTGTGGTGCGGTTGTTCTCGCTAGAGGTGAATCAGTGATGGCGACGATCGGTTGAGCTACCAACCGGTTGTTCCAGCGATACCCACCATGCCCACGAACGTGAATGGCATCTGGGTGTGAAGCGATACGCGGCGGTGGCTGGGTGGGACCGTCCCCGGCCGGTGAGGGGGGGCCTCCCG
>NW_025725924.1:0-82500 GCF_021461395.2 Schistocerca americana
CGCCGCCTCTACTTGTGCCGGCGACCCACCCCGCCGATGGCGCACCTCTCGCCAGCCGGCAATCGACACACACGCACCCACCCACCGGGGCCCAGTGCAAAAAAAAAAAAAAAAAAACACACAAAAACAAAAAAACCAAACAACACAAACGACACGGGAAGCGCACACCGCCACTTCGCGCGCACGCCACCAACCAGTCGTCGTCTCAAATAACAAACACAAACAAAATAAACTAACAACTAGGGCAACACAAAACAAAAACGCCTCGCACGAACCGCCCACAAAAAGGACAAGCACACGCACAGCCTCTGCTGACGACCACGACGCAGCGGCACGCTGCTCCTGTCCCGCGCCCCGCGCCCCACTCGATTCACAACTCACGCGACACCGTCAACGACGGGCTCGCTTCCCGCAACCTACCACCTTTCCGCCACGACGCACAGCCCCAGCCCCACCCGACGACGCCCGTGGCAACGACTGCACTTTCACCACCGCCTCCCCCTTCCCCCCAAAACACACACACACACACACACACAGCCAGCCAAAAACGCACTCGCGACCCACACATGCACGTGCATCGGCACACGCCAACCAGTCAACGTCGACAACCACACGCAAGGCTCGAAACGAAACCGGCGTCCTTCCACGTTGCCATCAAGCTACGCGACACAAGACACAAGGAACCAACACAACAGCCGGCCCCACTAATTCCCACTCTCACGCCGCAAAAAGCACACCGAAACCGCCAAACGCACGCACATTCCCCTTCGCACTGACACCACCGACCGGCTCGCTACCACACACCTCTCGGCAGCCGTTTCACGCCAATTCGCCACACCGCCCACACAGTCGACAAGCGCCCGCCCTGTACGGCACACGCAACGACGCAGCGCAGCAAAGGGCGCCCGCAACACATACCTCTCCGCCGCCCGACGCGCCAACCGCCACACCACACCGCCAGCCACTCGCAAATTGTGCACTGCCACCAGCCACACGTCCAACACGCCGCGCCGCCTCCGGCCACCCGCCAGGGGGCGCTCACGTCCGCGACAACAGCGCGGCCCGCCGGGCCGGGCCGAACCGAACCGAGCCGCCGCTGCTCTGCACTCGGCACGGCCACACCCTGCTGCAGACCGGGCTCGTCCCTCTGTACGCGTCTGCCTGCGCATCAACACAACACGACCTTTTTTTTTTTTTTCCTCTCTACCGCCATCCCTTCTTCTCGCGTTTTACTCGTTGTTGCAGCAGCGGCGCACACCTACACATCCACAGCCCCAGCCGAGCCGGCCTCACCTCAGGGCCCGCCGCCAGCGTCTCCTCCTCGGGCACAGGTGCGGTGCTGTGGCCGCCCATCCAACCGCATTGCTGGCCGTCCAGCCACCAGGCGTTCCCACTGCCGCGAGCCACGCCGCGCACCGACCCTGCTGCAGAAAACGAAGCATAGCCAGAGACCGACCGATACACAAAGCAAGCCGTCGCCTCGCCTCTTGTCCTTCCTGCCTTCCTTCCGCCCCCGCCCTTCTCACACCACCGCCTCTCCACTTTCGCCCCCCCCCCCCCTCCTTTTTTTTCTTCTTTCTTTCTTTCTTTGGCCCTCTCTCCTTCCCGCCATGGCGGTTACGGCACCGCCTGCAGCGGCAGATTTTTTGCGCCCACACGCCTACTCCTACCACCATTAACCTTGCCCTGCCCTGCCCATCAACGTCGCAGTCGAACCGACGCTTGCCAACACACTGCCCACGTTCCTTTCTCTTTTCGGCCTACGCCCATTACGCGCCGCCGCCACAGCACCTTCCCTTCCCACAACACACCGACGTCATCACACGCACCCAAAACAGGGGCCACGACCGTGTTCCTCGCCCACTCCCATCCCGCACGGTACGCACATTCCCAACTACTACCGCGCACCCTCCCTTTCCACTCTGTGTGTCTCTGTGTCTGTGTCCTGTCCGCGCGTGACGCCTCTCAACATCCGCCGTCCCCCGTCCCGTTTTCGCCCCCATGCCGTCGTCGCGCCGCCTCCTCCCCGTCCACCGCCGCCCCTGTCCGCCCCGCACCACACCATACACCGCTGCTTGTCCCGGCCGTTGCCACCAAAGGCGCCGACCGCAAACGCGCCACGCCGCAGCCCCCGTGCGTCTCGCGCTCGCTTGCATCTCCGTGCCGACGCTGCCTCTCTTCCCACTCGCACTCGACCTCGACAACACAGTCTTTGGCTCCGCCACTGCGTGTTCCGGTGGTACGCACGCTGCAACACGTATGTATTCATTACCAGAGCGATGGCGAGGCATGACAGCATCTCTGTCTGACCAGAGAGTTCTTTATCGCTGCTAGTCGGCGCTTGGACCGCGCCAGACGACAGTAGTGGCACGCACCGGGTCGCCAGGAACAGTTGTTATATATATTGTAGCGCGAGTCGGGAGAGGTAGTAGTCGGTCGACAGTAGTAGCGGGTGGACGGTTGTACTGAGCGGGCGTCGGCGGCGTGCTCTGCTCGTCTCGCGACTCTGGTCACGGTTCGGGACGATGTATAGTATATTGTGTTATAATCAAGAGGTGGTGTGACGCTGCATTGCGCAAATCTGATAACGTATGTTCATTGTACTTATTTTGTTCAACAACACAAGCCCCACTATTACTTTTTTTCTAAAGTAACTTTTGTCTCTTAACGAAAAACATTCACTTTTTAAAGACTACTTCCTATGGCATTTCCCTCCAAGGAGTGCAATTAATTACCAGCCAGCACTCATTCATTGCACACAGCTGTGTAAGGGGTATCTACAATCGAGGAGCGGATATAAATGCAATTTTTTGTTTCTTTTTGTTTTTTGTTTTGTGTGTGTGTTGTAACCTCCCAGCAATATTTAAAATAATGGACAATGTTATTTACGGATGCTAATGGACATTGCGCTAATTGTAACCTCGCCCACAATGAGAGGTATTGAAAAATGGCAACAACAATGTGCAATTCGCAATCTGACTCAAATATAAAGTCTTCACACAACATTTAAAAAAGTCCGTTCAGTGACAAGAAACTTCAATTAAACCGAAATATCGGTCTTTGGCCCTGTGCAAAACAATCGGAATTAAAGTCTTACCTCCGAATAAATGGATGTCACATTTCTGCTCTGGTTGTTGCGCAGCGCTTGGAGGAACTGCATTGCAAATAATAATATTCTCTTTTTTTGTGATTTTAGTGACATTTTTCTTCAAAGAAGTGGAACGAACTCTTTAGTTCAATAAAAGATTAAATGTTTGAAAAATGCTTTTGAAATAAAAATTATTATTGGGGAACTTGTTGGAGCATAATTACAATAAATACAATTTCTCATTATCTAATGATTATATTAATTAACAGTATACCTTATTCACCATCTTGACCAGTGTTGCCGACCGCCTACATCACACAACCGCACTCGGCTGCTACTACTGACCGACCGCTCTGCATGACGACTATTAGCGTACTGCACGCGACGACTACTGACAGAGTACAGCCCTCAACTACACAGACTGACTGACTGACTGAGAACCGCTCGCAACACTCGCGCAGTCCAGCGCAAACTCTCTGGTCACAGATGCTACAATGTCTCGCCATCGCTACTATGTTACATACGTGTTTCAGTGTCTTTTTCATTGGGGTAACGATCTTTGGCTCTTTTTATTCTGAATACAGGGCCAAAGGTCAACGGCTGCTGCCCTTATACAATTTATCAGGTTTCATTATGTCTGTTGCAATGTTACATACGGTTCACTCTTTCATTAATATTATCGTTGGGTTTGTTTTGTAGGGACGTTAACATTCTGGCACATTTTTATTATCATCGGACTCTCTGCTATTTGTGCAGGGAGGTTATACCTGGGTCCATTTCCATTTCCATTTACATTTTAATATTGATAGACTTTTTGTTTTCTTTTTTGTTTCTTGTTGTTTTTCCTTCTTTTTTTTTGTTGTTTTTTTTCTTTTGTTTTGTTTTTCCCGCTCTCACCACCACCGCCGCATCACGCCTTCCGTTTTCTTGGTTTCTTTTCTGTGCTTCAACATCACCGCGCCCCATTTCCACACCACAGCCATCAGCCTCCAAGACGGGCGGGCGCAGTGTGCCATTTCCGGCGCACAAGCACACCCGTACGGTACTCTCCTCGCCCCCACGCCACCAACAACACAGCGACCACGCGGCTTTCAGGCACGGCACGGCACGGCACGGCACCGGCGAAATGCGCCGCCCCCGCCCCCGCCCCTCCGCGCATCCGTCCGTCTCGCCACGTTCACTGACAGCCGCGTCTGCGGCTACACCACGACAACCACAACACAACACCGCTCCCCTCCCTGGCAACTCACATTGTTTTTCTCCTCCTCTTTTGCACAAACCACAACGCCGAGCACAGGCGCAAGCCACCCACACCGCGCCCCTCCCCGTCCCGTCTTTGGCCGCCGCTCCTCGTTTCCTCGTTTGCCCCCTCCCATCTCCCGAAATGCCATGCCAGCAGCGTACGCATGCCCCTCCCCTGTCCACACAACACTACCGCCTAACGAACAGCCTTTTCCGGGCCACATGCAGGGCACGCCCACCTCCAAACACTGCCAATTCACGGACGCACGCACGCACACACACACACACACACACACACACACACTCACTTTCTCGACACCTTTCTGTACGGAGGGTGCGTCATCTCGACCGTGACAGAGTGACGGCAACTATCGACGATCCATTTCCCCCCACTGGTAAAACATGTCCACTAACACCTACATACATCATTCAAGTACACAGACAATAGCATACACACAATGGGAGGGCACACGAACATGGACGGCACGGCACTGTCATACACTCTTCCTCAGAACCATATCAACAAACGTTACGTACATCCGGGAAAGCGAAAGCGAAAGCGAAAGCAAAGGCAAAGCCCAATGCAGCCGTCAAAGGTAACGTTCACCACGGCAGACACTTGCAGCCGCGCCGCCGTTAAACGCATTTCAGTGCGGCTCCAATACGCCTCCGACACGGGAACGTTCCGTTGCTCTACGAATGCGTTTCTCCCCTTTTTCCCTTCCTCTCTCTTTTGCCCCCCCCTCCTTGCACTCTTGCCTCATTCCTCACGTTCTGCCCAGACATTCGACCGATCAGAGTCAACCTTTCGTTACCGTTCTCAGCGCGACGGTGTACAACAGTATGACGGGTGTGCCCAAGACTTCGGTTCAGTTGCGTGACGCCGGTCTATCGCGCCGATCGACAGTTACTCAGGGGGCGACGGATCGGACCACGTCACCGACACACAAAACACTTTCAAACAAACAAACAAATACATACCGGATGGACACAGACAAACACGTGTACAGACATTCGCCAACAAACGACCGGCGCCGCCGCCGCCGCCGCCGTCTAGCGTGCATCTTGAATGACGACATCGGTGTGCGTGCGTCGTACGCAATCAGTCAGACACGGCTATCAAACATCAGAGTCGAATGGTACATCATCGTGCGTGTCGCCGTACACGTACAGTACAATACAACAACAATGCGTCTTAATGGCACGTTCATTTCAACGTCACTCACACACCTCCACGCTGCAGTTACGTCGCACCATTGTCAAACTCGGCGTACAGCAAAGGGAATAGTGGGCGGCAAAAACAAACCAAACAAAAACATTTCACATTTCACCCTCGCCATGTATGATGTGCAAAAAAACAAACCCGCAAACGGCCGTCGTTACGGTGACACAAAAGTCGCCGATCGCACTGTCCCCCCTCGCAGACGGGTAACACACAAACACACACACACCCCAACAACACCAATGGGTCAAAAACCACGCCAACGAGGCGTGCCACCATTCCACGCCACGGCGACCAACCTCGTGGCCGTACCCCGCGCAACACGCTTTGACGCGCCCCCCCACCCACAATCAAAATGCACACATACATCACAGCCGTCCACACAAACAACAACAACAACAACAATTCGCCCTTCCCGCAAAAGCAAGTTGGTGGCCCTGAAAAGGGCCGTTTCGCCGCTCTCGCAACGGAGGAGCCTTCTCCATCCTTCCTTCCATTCCAGAGCCACCTCCTTACTTGGAGCTCGTGTACTTGGTCACCGCCTTCGTGCCCTCGCTCACGGCGTGCTTGGCCAGCTCGCCAGGCAGCAACAGCCGCACAGCGGTCTGGATCTCGCGGGACGTGATGGTCGAGCGCTTGTTGTAGTGCGCCAGCGAGAAGCCTCGGCCGCAATGCGCTCGAAAATGTCGTTCACGAAGCTGTTCATGATGCTCATCGCCTTCGACGAGATGCCCGTGTCAGGGTGCACCTGCTTCAGCACCTTGGTAGATGTAGATGGCATAGCTCTCCTTCCTCTTGCGCTTCTTCTTCTTGTCGCCCTTCGAAATGTTCTTCTGCGCCTTGCCAGCCTTCTTGGCGGCCTTCCCGCTAGTCTTGGGCGGCATCTCCAACCAACGTACGGCAGCAGCAACACCAGTAGCAAGCGCTCCGCTCTAGTCAGCGTCTCCCCACACAGTGGCACCCGCCGCCAGCCGCCGCCGCACCTTTACCAGCTCGCCCTGTTGCGGCCGCCGACCAATGGGGCGCGCGCGCAACCGGCCGCCGCACCCGAGCCCATAAAGCACCCCCACCCCCGGCTGCGCCGGCACGCACTCCGCTGCTCGACTCGCTGCCGCTCGCACCGGTCGTTTTCGTTTCCGTTTCGTGTGCACCGTCGCTAGCCCATCGCCATGTCCGGACGCGGAAAGGGAGGCAAAGTCAAGGGCAAGTCAAAGTCCCGCTCAAGCAGGGCTGGGCTCCAGTTCCCGGTCGGCAGAATCCACCGCCTCCTGCGCAAGGGAAACTACGCAGAGCGCGTCGGCGCCGGGGCGCCCGTCTACCTCGCCGCCGTCATGGAGTACCTCGCGGCTGAGGTGCTCGAGCTGGCCGGAAACGCGGCCCGCGACAACAAGAAGACGCGCATCATCCCGCGCCACCTGCAGCTTGCCATCCGCAACGACGAGGAGCTCAACAAGCTCCTGTCGGGCGTCACCATCGCACAGGGTGGTGTCCTGCCCAACATCCAGGCCGTCCTGCTGCCAAAGAAGACCGAGAAGAAGGCCTAAAGGAGGCCAGGCAATCGCAGCGCCGCGTGCTCCCCTGCACGCAACGCGCTTTGCCGGCTCGGCCCACAACAATCGGCCCTTTTCAGGGCCACCACACAAACCTACGTCCAAAGCAAAATTTCAGTCGTCCTCGCCGCACCTTGTTTTGTTTTAACTTTGCACTGTCACAGCACAGCCGCCGCCGGCGCACGTCCGCCATCTTGTCGTCCACACAGCCCGTGTGGCCCAACACACACACACACGCACACATTTTGCACCGTCGCAGTCGCCTTCCAAACCGACAACGGCAGCAATAATGACCATTGTTAAAGGAGGCGTGTCGACACACCGCCCTCCACTCCCGCGCGCAACGGCCGTCGACACGAACGAAACAGCTGATCCGGCCGCCTATGCCCACACGCCTTGCCTCGGAAACCCCAACGCCGCCGCAAACAAACACACAGAGACAAACCACGCAAGCAAATAATCACCGCCTCTCGCACAACAACACACAGCCCGCCCGCCATCTCCGTCGCGATCGATACAAAGACACACAAACGAAGCAGCTCCACACACAGCCAGCCACATGACACGTTTCCTTTCCTTCTCCCCTCCCAGTCACATCACGTCGCTCAAACGGAAAGAAAGAAACAAACAAACAAACAACACAGCGCGCACACACGCAGCAACAACACAGACTCTTTCGCACTTTTCAACTTCCGAACAGTGTGGTGGCCCTGAAAAGGGCCGTTTTCTAGTCTCTCCCACCCACAAGCACGGCCGCGGGAAGGCCAGCGCCCGCTGCGACGCAGCCTAACCGCCGAAACCGTACAGGGTGCGCCCCTGCCTCTTCAGGGCGTACACCACGTCCATGGCCGTCACAGTCTTGCGCTTGGCGTGCTCAGTGTACGTCACCGCGTCGCGGATCACGTTCTCCAGGAACACCTTCAGCACCCCGCGGGTCTCCTCGTAGATCAGACCAGAGATGCGCTTCACGCCGCCCCTGCGAGCCAGGCGGCGGATGGCGGGCTTCGTGATGCCCTGGATGTTGTCGCGCAACACCTTGCGGTGCCGCTTGGCGCCACCCTTGCCGAGCCCCTTTCCTCCCTTGCCGCGGCCTGTCATCCTTCCTTCCTCGGGCAAAGCAAAACGTGCACAAACAGCAGCTGCAGCGGCTGGCGAGTCGGCTACGGTCTGCGCCCAGCGCGCCCGCCGCCCCCCTATATAGACTCTGGCCCGCCCTCCCCCCACCACGCGCAACCGAGGGCATATAAGCGCAGCACGGAGGCGCGCGGGCCCGTTGTCAAGGCAGCACCGGACGCCGCGCCGCACCTAACCTCCACGCACGCCGCTCCGCTACCGCTACCGCTACCGCCATGGCCCGCACAAAGCAAACGGCCCGCAAGTCCACCGGCGGAAAGGCGCCGCGCAAACAGCTCGCCACCAAGGCGGCGAGGAAGAGCGCGCCCGCCACCGGAGGCGTCAAGAAGCCCCACCGCTACAGGCCGGGCACCGTCGCCCTGCGAGAAATCAGGCGCTACCAGAAGAGCACAGAGCTGCTCATCCGCAAGCTGCCATTCCAGCGCCTAGTGCGCGAGATCGCCCAGGACTTCAAGACCGACCTGCGCTTCCAGAGCTCCGCAGTCATGGCCCTGCAGGAGGCCAGCGAGGCCTACCTCGTCGGCCTCTTCGAAGACACCAACCTGTGCGCAATCCACGCCAAGCGCGTCACCATCATGCCCAAGGACATCCAGCTCGCGCGCCGCATCCGCGGCGAGCGCGCCTAAACCGCGCCGCGGCACCGCACCGCACAAACAAAAACGGCCCTTTTCAGGGCCACTAACATCTCTCCGTCGCGAGCAAACTTTGTCGGTCGCCTGCCTCTCGCCCCGCAACCCAAAAACAAAAACCACCACTTCCCGTCCGTCCGCCACACCCGCTCACTCTGCCTGCCTGCTAGCAGCGCGCAACAATCACACATCATCCCTCCCCGGCGCTCAAAGCGCACAATACCCAACGGCCGACGTCACACCGCACGGGTGGCTGGCCGGCCGCCGCTTTCGTTTCGAAAACAAAAAAAACCCGCACTCCACTCCGACGGCCAACGGCCAGGCAGGCGCGCTCGCTCGCTCTACACGCCACCGAAATCCCCGCCGACTCCTTCCGCATCTCAACGTGCCCCCCCGTTGCAAAACATAACACACACACACACAAAGGAACAAAACAAAGACCAGACACGACTCGACAAGACAGACATCCGAGAAGAACGAACGCAGGCAAGCCAACCAACGTATTCAAACAAAACAACGTGACAGAAAACCAACCGTCGGCCGCCGCCACAAAACAAACACGGCGACAATCAACCACGACAACAACAACAACAACAACACCGCTTACCGCTACCGCCGCCCACACCCGCCACCGACCCCCGCAATCCAACCACCACGGCACGCAAACAGCATCCCCACGGGCATACAGAAACGCCAGACAGACACCCACACCAAACGCAACACGACAATCAAAACCTTCCCCGACGTGCTTTGATGGCCCTGAGAAGGGCCGTTTTGGGCCGCGCGTCTCTTGCGCGCCACTAGACGACGACGGGGGGTGGGGACGACGGAGTCAAGCGCCAAACCCTTCCTTTCCCATCTCTTTCTCCTCTACTCTACTTCTTCTTCTTGGGCGAAGCCTTCGCCTTAGACGGCGTCGTCGCCTTCTTCGGGCGCGGCGCCTTCGGCTTCTTCGTCGGAACCTTGGCGGCCTTCTTCGCCTTCGACGGCGACTTGGCCTTGGCCGGCTTGGCCGCAGCCGCCTTCTTCGCACCCGCGGGAGCGGCCGACGCCGCAGACGCCTTCTTGGCGGCGCCCGCCTTCCGACCGGTCGCCGCCTTCACGCCACCAGCCTTCTTTGCGCCGGCCGCACGGGCGCCCTTCTTCTCCTTGCTGGCCGGAGCGGCGCGCTTCTTCTTGGCACCGCCAGCACGAGCCTTGCCGCCCTCGGCCGCCCCCCCGCCGCCGGCGCCGGCAAGCTTGAACGAGCCGGACGCGCCCTTCCCCTTCGTCTGCACCAGCTCGCCCGCCACGACGGCCGACTTGA
Source organism: Schistocerca americana (assembly GCF_021461395.2). Classification (NCBI taxonomy): domain Eukaryota; kingdom Metazoa; phylum Arthropoda; class Insecta; order Orthoptera; family Acrididae; genus Schistocerca; species Schistocerca americana. The sequence continues at coordinate 10,172 of NW_025725924.1, forward strand.
GGTACTTCTTGATAAACGGCGCCAGCTTCTCCGCGTCCAGCTTGTAGTGCGCGGCTATGTACTTCTTGATCGCCTGCAGCGACGACCCCGCCGCGCTCCTTCAGACTCTTGATGGCGGCCGTCACCATCTCAGAGGTGCGCGGGTGCGCAGGCTTGGCGCGCGGCTTCTTCGCAGACGACGCAGACTTGGCCTTCTTCGTAGTGCCGGTGGCGGCGGGTGCCGCAGCAGTCTCGTTCGTAGCCGCCTGATCTGCCATTTCGACGACGCGCGTAACACACAGCGAGAGCGAGCGGGACGGCAGGCACGCAAGCACAAGAGCAGAGAATCACAAGGCCCAGCCAGTGTCGCGGGCGGGCGCGGACGGCCGAGAGAGCGGCCGCCACTCTGCGCGCCGCCGCGCCGCGCCTCCCGCGCTTGCTACCGCCCAACGTCCGACAGCCTGTGCGGAGCAGCCCCAAACCTGCGCCACAACCGCCCGCGCCTTTCAAACCACCGAGGATGGGGCTACACACAGCCACACCACAGTCGCCAACCAGTCGCCACGGCAGCGCCGCAAACCACGGCCAAACTGCAGCTACCGCGCGCTACAGCCTGGGTCGGCCCGCCGAGAATCGCCGCCCCCGCCCAAATGCCGCCCCCACAGCCCCAGCCGACGACCCGCCACAATGGCCAAACCTTCGGCAAAACTCCCACACCGTCGCCGCGGCAGCCCGGCCAGCGCGGCCGGCGCCACAGCCACACAAGCCGAGGCGTGCGGCGATGACGGCCGTGCAAACGCGCCTCCGCCGCCCCATCGCCTTCCGTCGCCCTCCCGCCGTTTCCCGATCGGCCCGCAGCCGTCGGGCCACATCGCGCGCCGTCCTCCTCCTCTCGCCCGCCAACATTCACAGCCGTTTCTCAACAATTGCCCGCCGCAAACGGACGCCGCCTGCGCAACAGGCGCCGCCGCCCCTCGCCGCTTCCGACCCAACCCCTCGACCGAGGCAAACCGCAATCCGAATCTACAGACCAACCCAATCTGCCGTCAAGCACACACGACAGCCGACCTTACACGTTACGCGTTACACATTACGTTTACACGTCTACGTTAGGTTAGGTTAGGTGGACGTGGGTTAGGTTAAGGGGACTTGGGTTAGGTTAAGCGTCAAACTTAGGTTAAGCATTCAAACACGTCAGGCGTCAGAGGTTAGGTTAGGTTAGGTTAGGTTAGGTTAGGTTACACGTTAGGTTAAGGGGTCAGTGCTAGGTTAAGAAGCGTCAAACGTAGGTTACAAAAGCGTTCAAACGTGAGGCGTGAGCCGGACAGCTTACCTTACGTAGACGTTAGGGGCTCACAGGCTGAGCTCACCTCGCCACACCACACGTTAGGTTCGGTTCGGTTCGCTCGGCTCAGCGTAAAGCGCCGAGGTCAGGGTTACGTTCGTTCACCTTCGGGCGCCACACTTTCGGTTGAAAGGTCGCGACGGGACGACGTCGGCAGGCACGCCGCAAACGAACAAAAACGTACAGACGACGTCGGAAACCGCCGACAGACGGGGGAGCAGCACGACCACGACCACGACCAGACACCGAGCGCGAACGAGACACACGCGAACCACCCCCACCGGCCAAAGGGCACCACACAACAACCCAGAGCACCACGTGTCGACACCAGAGCAACCCGCCGCTCACGCGACATGGCTGGCACCGAAGGGCAACCGCCCGCAACTGCGCTTTCCGCGCCGGCCCGGATGCACGTCGTGCTACAACAACACCACTACCGTACACAGCCGCTGTTCACAACATCACTATCAATGGCGCGCCCGCGGCTCGCCGCCGTCGCAGTCGCAGCCCCAACGCCAGCACTTTTGCACCACCATTCACACGCACCGCAACACAGCTCGCCGACACAGCCGAACAAAACAAACACCACACAACAACAGCAACAACGCCGCCGCCTCTACTTGTGCCGGCGACCCACCCCGCCGATGGCGCACCTCTCGCCAGCCGGCAATCGACACACACGCACCCACCCACCGGGGCCCAGTGCAAAAAAAAAAAAAAAAAAAACACACAAAAACAAAAAAACCAAACAACACAAACGACACGGGAAGCGCACACCGCCACTTCGCGCGCACGCCACCAACCAGTCGTCGTCTCAAAATAACAAACACAAACAAAATAAACTAACAACTAGGGCAACACAAAACAAAAACGCCTCGCACGAACCGCCCACAAAAAGGACAAGCACACGCACAGCCTCTGCTGACGACCACGACGCAGCGGCACGCTGCTCCTGTCCCGCGCCCCGCGCCCCACTCGATTCACAACTCACGCGACACCGTCAACGACGGGCTCGCTTCCCGCAACCTACCACCTTTCCGCCACGACGCACAGCCCCAGCCCCACCCGACGACGCCCGTGGCAACGACTGCACTTTCACCACCGCCTCCCCCTTCCCCCCCAAAACACACACACACACACACACACAGCCAGCCAAAAACGCACTCGCGACCCACACATGCACGTGCATCGGCACACGCCAACCAGTCAACGTCGACAACCACACGCAAGGCTCGAAACGAAACCGGCGTCCTTCCACGTTGCCATCAAGCTACGCGACACAAGACACAAGGAACCAACACAACAGCCGGCCCCACTAATTCCCACTCTCACGCCGCAAAAAGCACACCGAAACCGCCAAACGCACGCACATTCCCCTTCGCACTGACACCACCGACCGGCTCGCTACCACACACCTCTCGGCAGCCGTTTCACGCCAATTCGCCACACCGCCCACACAGTCGACAAGCGCCCGCCCTGTACGGCACACGCAACGACGCAGCGCAGCAAAGGGCGCCCGCAACACATACCTCTCCGCCGCCCGACGCGCCAACCGCCACACCACACCGCCAGCCACTCGCAAATTGTGCACTGCCACCAGCCACACGTCCAACACGCCGCGCCGCCTCCGGCCACCCGCCAGGGGGCGCTCACGTCCGCGACAACAGCGCGGCCCGCCGGGCCGGGCCGAACCGAACCGAGCCGCCGCTGCTCTGCACTCGGCACGGCCACACCCTGCTGCAGACCGGGCTCGTCCCTCTGTACGCGTCTGCCTGCGCATCAACACAACACGACCTTTTTTTTTTTTTTCCTCTCTACCGCCATCCCTTCTTCTCGCGTTTTACTCGTTGTTGCAGCAGCGGCGCACACCTACACATCCACAGCCCCAGCCGAGCCGGCCTCACCTCAGGGCCCGCCGCCAGCGTCTCCTCCTCGGGCACAGGTGCGGTGCTGTGGCCGCCCATCCAACCGCATTGCTGGCCGTCCAGCCACCAGGCGTTCCCACTGCCGCGAGCCACGCCGCGCACCGACCCTGCTGCAGAAAACGAAGCATAGCCAGAGACCGACCGATACACAAAGCAAGCCGTCGCCTCGCCTCTTGTCCTTCCTGCCTTCCTTCCGCCCCCGCCCTTCTCACACCACCGCCTCTCCACTTTCGCCCCCCCCCCCCTCCTTTTTTTTCTTCTTTCTTTCTTTCTTTGGCCCTCTCTCCTTCCCGCCATGGCGGTTACGGCACCGCCTGCAGCGGCAGATTTTTTGCGCCCACACGCCTACTCCTACCACCATTAACCTTGCCCTGCCCTGCCCATCAACGTCGCAGTCGAACCGACGCTTGCCAACACACTGCCCACGTTCCTTTCTCTTTTCGGCCTACGCCCATTACGCGCCGCCGCCACAGCACCTTCCCTTCCCACAACACACCGACGTCATCACACGCACCCAAAACAGGGGCCACGACCGTGTTCCTCGCCCACTCCCATCCCGCACGGTACGCACATTCCCAACTACTACCGCGCACCCTCCCTTTCCACTCTGTGTGTCTCTGTGTCTGTGTCCTGTCCGCGCGTGACGCCTCTCAACATCCGCCGTCCCCCGTCCCGTTTTCGCCCCCATGCCGTCGTCGCGCCGCCTCCTCCCCGTCCACCGCCGCCCCTGTCCGCCCCGCACCACACCATACACCGCTGCTTGTCCCGGCCGTTGCCACCAAAGGCGCCGACCGCAAACGCGCCACGCCGCAGCCCCCGTGCGTCTCGCGCTCGCTTGCATCTCCGTGCCGACGCTGCCTCTCTTCCCACTCGCACTCGACCTCGACAACACAGTCTTTGGCTCCGCCACTGCGTGTTCCGGTGGTACGCACGCTGCAACACGTATGTATTCATTACCAGAGCGATGGCGAGGCATGACAGCATCTCTGTCTGACCAGAGAGTTCTTTATCGCTGCTAGTCGGCGCTTGGACCGCGCCAGACGACAGTAGTGGCACGCACCGGGTCGCCAGGAACAGTTGTTATATATATTGTAGCGCGAGTCGGGAGAGGTAGTAGTCGGTCGACAGTAGTAGCGGGTGGACGGTTGTACTGAGCGGGCGTCGGCGGCGTGCTCTGCTCGTCTCGCGACTCTGGTCACGGTTCGGGACGATGTATAGTATATTGTGTTATAATCAAGAGGTGGTGTGACGCTGCATTGCGCAAATCTGATAACGTATGTTCATTGTACTTATTTTGTTCAACAACACAAGCCCCACTATTACTTTTTTTCTAAAGTAACTTTTGTCTCTTAACGAAAAACATTCACTTTTTAAAGACTACTTCCTATGGCATTTCCCTCCAAGGAGTGCAATTAATTACCAGCCAGCACTCATTCATTGCACACAGCTGTGTAAGGGGTATCTACAATCGAGGAGCGGATATAAATGCAATTTTTTGTTTCTTTTTGTTTTTTGTTTTGTGTGTGTGTTGTAACCTCCCAGCAATATTTAAAATAATGGACAATGTTATTTACGGATGCTAATGGACATTGCGCTAATTGTAACCTCGCCCACAATGAGAGGTATTGAAAATGGCAACAACAATGTGCAATTCGCAATCTGACTCAAATATAAAGTCTTCACACAACATTTAAAAAAGTCCGTTCAGTGACAAGAAACTTCAATTAAACCGAAATATCGGTCTTTGGCCCTGTGCAAAACAATCGGAATTAAAGTCTTACCTCCGAATAAATGGATGTCACATTTCTGCTCTGGTTGTTGCGCAGCGCTTGGAGGAACTGCATTGCAAATAATAATATTCTCTTTTTTTGTGATTTTAGTGACATTTTTCTTCAAAGAAGTGGAACGAACTCTTTAGTTCAATAAAAGATTAAATGTTTGAAAAATGCTTTTGAAATAAAAATTATTATTGGGGAACTTGTTGGAGCATAATTACAATAAATACAATTTCTCATTATCTAATGATTATATTAATTAACAGTATACCTTATTCACCATCTTGACCAGTGTTGCCGACCGCCTACATCACACAACCGCACTCGGCTGCTACTACTGACCGACCGCTCTGCATGACGACTATTAGCGTACTGCACGCGACGACTACTGACAGAGTACAGCCCTCAACTACACAGACTGACTGACTGACTGAGAACCGCTCGCAACACTCGCGCAGTCCAGCGCAAACTCTCTGGTCACAGATGCTACAATGTCTCGCCATCGCTACTATGTTACATACGTGTTTCAGTGTCTTTTTCATTGGGGTAACGATCTTTGGCTCTTTTTATTCTGAATACAGGGCCAAAGGTCAACGGCTGCTGCCCTTATACAATTTATCAGGTTTCATTATGTCTGTTGCAATGTTACATACGGTTCACTCTTTCATTAATATTATCGTTGGGTTTGTTTTGTAGGGACGTTAACATTCTGGCACATTTTTATTATCATCGGACTCTCTGCTATTTGTGCAGGGAGGTTATACCTGGGTCCATTTCCATTTCCATTTACATTTTAATATTGATAGACTTTTTGTTTTCTTTTTTGTTTCTTGTTGTTTTTCCTTCTTTTTTTTTGTTGTTTTTTTTCTTTTGTTTTGTTTTTCCCGCTCTCACCACCACCGCCGCATCACGCCTTCCGTTTTCTTGGTTTCTTTTCTGTGCTTCAACATCACCGCGCCCCATTTCCACACCACAGCCATCAGCCTCCAAGACGGGCGGGCGCAGTGTGCCATTTCCGGCGCACAAGCACACCCGTACGGTACTCTCCTCGCCCCCACGCCACCAACAACACAGCGACCACGCGGCTTTCAGGCACGGCACGGCACGGCACGGCACCGGCGAAATGCGCCGCCCCCGCCCCCGCCCCTCCGCGCATCCGTCCGTCTCGCCACGTTCACTGACAGCCGCGTCTGCGGCTACACCACGACAACCACAACACAACACCGCTCCCCTCCCTGGCAACTCACATTGTTTTTCTCCTCCTCTTTTGCACAAACCACAACGCCGAGCACAGGCGCAAGCCACCCACACCGCGCCCCTCCCCGTCCCGTCTTTGGCCGCCGCTCCTCGTTTCCTCGTTTGCCCCCTCCCATCTCCCGAAATGCCATGCCAGCAGCGTTACGCATGCCCCTCCCCTGTCCACACAACACTACCGCCTAACGAACAGCCTTTTCCGGGCCACATGCAGGGCACGCCCACCTCCAAACACTGCCAATTCACGGACGCACGCACGCACACACACACACACACACACACACACACACTCACTTTCTCGACACCTTTCTGTACGGAGGGTGCGTCATCTCGACCGTGACAGAGTGACGGCAACTATCGACGATCCATTTCCCCCCACTGGTAAAACATGTCCACTAACACCTACATACATCATTCAAGTACACAGACAATAGCATACACACAATGGGAGGGCACACGAACATGGACGGCACGGCACTGTCATACACTCTTCCTCAGAACCATATCAACAAACGTTACGTACATCCGGGAAAGCGAAAGCGAAAGCGAAAGCAAAGGCAAAGCCCAATGCAGCCGTCAAAGGTAACGTTCACCACGGCAGACACTTGCAGCCGCGCCGCCGTTAAACGCATTTCAGTGCGGCTCCAATACGCCTCCGACACGGGAACGTTCCGTTGCTCTACGAATGCGTTTCTCCCCTTTTTCCCTTCCTCTCTCTTTTGCCCCCCCCCTCCTTGCACTCTTGCCTCATTCCTCACGTTCTGCCCAGACATTCGACCGATCAGAGTCAACCTTTCGTTACCGTTCTCAGCGCGACGGTGTACAACAGTATGACGGGTGTGCCCAAGACTTCGGTTCAGTTGCGTGACGCCGGTCTATCGCGCCGATCGACAGTTACTCAGGGGGCGACGGATCGGACCACGTCACCGACACACAAAACACTTTCAAACAAACAAACAAATACATACCGGATGGACACAGACAAACACGTGTACAGACATTCGCCAAACAAACGACCGGCGCCGCCGCCGCCGCCGCCGTCTAGCGTGCATCTTGAATGACGACATCGGTGTGCGTGCGTCGTACGCAATCAGTCAGACACGGCTATCAAACATCAGAGTCGAATGGTACATCATCGTGCGTGTCGCCGTACACGTACAGTACAATACAACAACAATGCGTCTTAATGGCACGTTCATTTCAACGTCACTCACACACCTCCACGCTGCAGTTACGTCGCACCATTGTCAAACTCGGCGTACAGCAAAGGGAATAGTGGGCGGCAAAAACAAACCAAACAAAAACATTTCACATTTCACCCTCGCCATGTATGATGTGCAAAAAAACAAACCCGCAAACGGCCGTCGTTACGGTGACACAAAAGTCGCCGATCGCACTGTCCCCCCTCGCAGACGGGTAACACACAAACACACACACACCCCAACAACACCAATGGGTCAAAAACCACGCCAACGAGGCGTGCCACCATTCCACGCCACGGCGACCAACCTCGTGGCCGTACCCCGCGCAACACGCTTTGACGCGCCCCCCCACCCACAATCAAAATGCACACATACATCACAGCCGTCCACACAAACAACAACAACAACAACAATTCCGCCCTTCCCGCAAAAGGCAAGTTGGTGGCCCTGAAAAGGGCCGTTTCGCCGCTCTCGCAACGGAGGAGCCTTCTCCATCCTTCCTTCCATTCCAGAGCCACCTCCTTACTTGGAGCTCGTGTACTTGGTCACCGCCTTCGTGCCCTCGCTCACGGCGTGCTTGGCCAGCTCGCCAGGCAGCAACAGCCGCACAGCGGTCTGGATCTCGCGGGACGTGATGGTCGAGCGCTTGTTGTAGTGCGCCAGGCGAGAAGCCTCGGCCGCAATGCGCTCGAAAATGTCGTTCACGAAGCTGTTCATGATGCTCATCGCCTTCGACGAGATGCCCGTGTCAGGGTGCACCTGCTTCAGCACCTTGTAGATGTAGATGGCATAGCTCTCCTTCCTCTTGCGCTTCTTCTTCTTGTCGCCCTTCGAAATGTTCTTCTGCGCCTTGCCAGCCTTCTTGGCGGCCTTCCCGCTAGTCTTGGGCGGCATCTCCAACCAACGTACGGCAGCAGCAACACCAGTAGCAAGCGCTCCGCTCTAGTCAGCGTCTCCCCACACAGTGGCACCCGCCGCCAGCCGCCGCCGCACCTTTACCAGCTCGCCCTGTTGCGGCCGCCGACCAATGGGGCGCGCGCGCAACCGGCCGCCGCACCCGAGCCCATAAAGCACCCCCACCCCGGCTGCGCCGGCACGCACTCCGCTGCTCGACTCGCTGCCGCTCGCACCGGTCGTTTTCGTTTCCGTTTCGTGTGCACCGTCGCTAGCCCATCGCCATGTCCGGACGCGGAAAGGGAGGCAAAGTCAAGGGCAAGTCAAAGTCCCGCTCAAGCAGGGCTGGGCTCCAGTTCCCGGTCGGCAGAATCCACCGCCTCCTGCGCAAGGGAAACTACGCAGAGCGCGTCGGCGCCGGGGCGCCCGTCTACCTCGCCGCCGTCATGGAGTACCTCGCGGCTGAGGTGCTCGAGCTGGCCGGAAACGCGGCCCGCGACAACAAGAAGACGCGCATCATCCCGCGCCACCTGCAGCTTGCCATCCGCAACGACGAGGAGCTCAACAAGCTCCTGTCGGGCGTCACCATCGCAGCTCCACACACAGCCAGCCACATGACACGTTTCCTTTCCTTCTCCCCTCCCAGTCACATCACGTCGCTCAAACGGAAAGAAAGAAACAAACAAACAAACAACACAGCGCGCACACACGCAGCAACAACACAGACTCTTTCGCACTTTTCAACTTCCGAACAGTGTGGTGGCCCTGAAAAGGGCCGTTTTCTAGTCTCTCCCACCCACAAGCACGGCCGCGGGAAGGCCAGCGCCCGCTGCGACGCAGCCTAACCGCCGAAACCGTACAGGGTGCGCCCCTGCCTCTTCAGGGCGTACACCACGTCCATGGCCGTCACAGTCTTGCGCTTGGCGTGCTCAGTGTACGTCACCGCGTCGCGGATCACGTTCTCCAGGAACACCTTCAGCACCCCGCGGGTCTCCTCGTAGATCAGACCAGAGATGCGCTTCACGCCGCCCCTGCGAGCCAGGCGGCGGATGGCGGGCTTCGTGATGCCCTGGATGTTGTCGCGCAACACCTTGCGGTGCCGCTTGGCGCCACCCTTGCCGAGCCCCTTTCCTCCCTTGCCGCGGCCTGTCATCCTTCCTTCCTCGGGCAAAGCAAAACGTGCACAAACAGCAGCTGCAGCGGCTGGCGAGTCGGCTACGGTCTGCGCCCAGCGCGCCCGCCGCCCCCCTATATAGACTCTGGCCCGCCCTCCCCCCACCACGCGCAACCGAGGGCATATAAGCGCAGCACGGAGGCGCGCGGGCCCGTTGTCAAGGCAGCACCGGACGCCGCGCCGCACCTAACCTCCACGCACGCCGCTCCGCTACCGCTACCGCTACCGCCATGGCCCGCACAAAGCAAACGGCCCGCAAGTCCACCGGCGGAAAGGCGCCGCGCAAACAGCTCGCCACCAAGGCGGCGAGGAAGAGCGCGCCCGCCACCGGAGGCGTCAAGAAGCCCCACCGCTACAGGCCGGGCACCGTCGCCCTGCGAGAAATCAGGCGCTACCAGAAGAGCACAGAGCTGCTCATCCGCAAGCTGCCATTCCAGCGCCTAGTGCGCGAGATCGCCCAGGACTTCAAGACCGACCTGCGCTTCCAGAGCTCCGCAGTCATGGCCCTGCAGGAGGCCAGCGAGGCCTACCTCGTCGGCCTCTTCGAAGACACCAACCTGTGCGCAATCCACGCCAAGCGCGTCACCATCATGCCCAAGGACATCCAGCTCGCGCGCCGCATCCGCGGCGAGCGCGCCTAAACCGCGCCGCGGCACCGCACCGCACAAACAAAAACGGCCCTTTTCAGGGCCACTAACATCTCTCCGTCGCGAGCAAACTTTGTCGGTCGCCTGCCTCTCGCCCCGCAACCCAAAAACAAAAACCACCACTTCCCGTCCGTCCGCCACACCCGCTCACTCTGCCTGCCTGCTAGCAGCGCGCAACAATCACACATCATCCCTCCCCGGCGCTCAAAGCGCACAATACCCAACGGCCGACGTCACACCGCACGGGTGGCTGGCCGGCCGCCGCTTTCGTTTCGAAAACAAAAAAAACCCGCACTCCACTCCGACGGCCAACGGCCAGGCAGGCGCGCTCGCTCGCTCTACACGCCACCGAAATCCCCGCCGACTCCTTCCGCATCTCAACGTGCCCCCCCGTTGCAAAACATAACACACACACACACAAAGGAACAAAACAAAGACCAGACACGACTCGACAAGACAGACATCCGAGAAGAACGAACGCAGGCAAGCCAACCAACGTATTCAAACAAAACAACGTGACAGAAAACCAACCGTCGGCCGCCGCCACAAAACAAACACGGCGACAATCAACCACGACAACAACAACAACAACAACACCGCTTACCGCTACCGCCGCCCACACCCGCCACCGACCCCCGCAATCCAACCACCACGGCACGCAAACAGCATCCCCACGGGCATACAGAAACGCCAGACAGACACCCACACCAAACGCAACACGACAATCAAAACCTTCCCCGACGTGCTTTGATGGCCCTGAGAAGGGCCGTTTTGGGCCGCGCGTCTCTTGCGCGCCACTAGACGACGACGGGGGGTGGGGACGACGGAGTCAAGCGCCAAACCCTTCCTTTCCCATCTCTTTCTCCTCTACTCTACTTCTTCTTCTTGGGCGAAGCCTTCGCCTTAGACGGCGTCGTCGCCTTCTTCGGGCGCGGCGCCTTCGGCTTCTTCGTCGGAACCTTGGCGGCCTTCTTCGCCTTCGACGGCGACTTGGCCTTGGCCGGCTTGGCCGCAGCCGCCTTCTTCGCACCCGCGGGAGCGGCCGACGCCGCAGACGCCTTCTTGGCGGCGCCCGCCTTCCGACCGGTCGCCGCCTTCACGCCACCAGCCTTCTTTGCGCCGGCCGCACGGGCGCCCTTCTTCTCCTTGCTGGCCGGAGCGGCGCGCTTCTTCTTGGCACCGCCAGCACGAGCCTTGCCGCCCTCGGCCGCCCCCCCGCCGCCGGCGCCGGCAAGCTTGAACGAGCCGGACGCGCCCTTCCCCTTCGTCTGCACCAGCTCGCCCGCCACGACGGCCGACTTGAGGTACTTCTTGATAAACGGCGCCAGCTTCTCCGCGTCCAGCTTGTAGTGCGCGGCTATGTACTTCTTGATCGCCTGCAGCGACGACCCGCCGCGCTCCTTCAGACTCTTGATGGCGGCCGTCACCATCTCAGAGGTGCGCGGGTGCGCAGGCTTGGCGCGCGGCTTCTTCGCAGACGACGCAGACTTGGCCTTCTTCGTAGTGCCGGTGGCGGCGGGTGCCGCAGCAGTCTCGTTCGTAGCCGCCTGATCTGCCATTTCGACGACGCGCGTAACACACAGCGAGAGCGAGCGGGACGGCAGGCACGCAAGCACAAGAGCAGAGAATCACAAGGCCCAGCCAGTGTCGCGGGCGGGCGCGGACGGCCGAGAGAGCGGCCGCCACTCTGCGCGCCGCCGCGCCGCGCCTCCCGCGCTTGCTACCGCCCAACGTCCGACAGCCTGTGCGGAGCAGCCCCAAACCTGCGCCACAACCGCCCGCGCCTTTCAAACCACCGAGGATGGGGCTACACACAGCCACACCACAGTCGCCAACCAGTCGCCACGGCAGCGCCGCAAACCACGGCCAAACTGCAGCTACCGCGCGCTACAGCCTGGGTCGGCCCGCCGAGAATCGCCGCCCCCGCCCAAATGCCGCCCCCACAGCCCCAGCCGACGACCCGCCACAATGGCCAAACCTTCGGCAAAACTCCCACACCGTCGCCGCGGCAGCCCGGCCAGCGCGGCCGGCGCCACAGCCACACAAGCCGAGGCGTGCGGCGATGACGGCCGTGCAAACGCGCCTCCGCCGCCCCATCGCCTTCCGTCGCCCTCCCGCCGTTTCCCGATCGGCCCGCAGCCGTCGGGCCACATCGCGCGCCGTCCTCCTCCTCTCGCCCGCCAACATTCACAGCCGTTTCTCAACAATTGCCCGCCGCAAACGGACGCCGCCTGCGCAACAGGCGCCGCCGCCCCTCGCCGCTTCCGACCCAACCCCTCGACCGAGGCAAACCGCAATCCGAATCTACAGACCAACCCAATCTGCCGTCAAGCACACACGACAGCCGACCTTACACGTTACGCGTTACACATTACGTTTACACGTCTACGTTAGGTTAGGTTAGGTGGACGTGGGTTAGGTTAAGGGGACTTGGGTTAGGTTAAGCGTCAAACTTAGGTTAAGCATTCAAACACGTCAGGCGTCAGAGGTTAGGTTAGGTTAGGTTAGGTTAGGTTAGGTTACACGTTAGGTTAAGGGGTCAGTGCTAGGTTAAGAAGCGTCAAACGTAGGTTACAAAAGCGTTCAAACGTGAGGCGTGAGCCGGACAGCTTACCTTACGTAGACGTTAGGGGCTCACAGGCTGAGCTCACCTCGCCACACCACACGTTAGGTTCGGTTCGGTTCGCTCGGCTCAGCGTAAAGCGCCGAGGTCAGGGTTACGTTCGTTCACCTTCGGGCGCCACACTTTCGGTTGAAAGGTCGCGACGGGACGACGTCGGCAGGCACGCCGCAAACGAACAAAAACGTACAGACGACGTCGGAAACCGCCGACAGACGGGGGAGCAGCACGACCACGACCACGACCAGACACCGAGCGCGAACGAGACACACGCGAACCACCCCCACCGGCCAAAGGGCACCACACAACAACCCAGAGCACCACGTGTCGACACCAGAGCAACCCGCCGCTCACGCGACATGGCTGGCACCGAAGGGCAACCGCCCGCAACTGCGCTTTCCGCGCCGGCCCGGATGCACGTCGTGCTACAACAACACCACTACCGTACACAGCCGCTGTTCACAACATCACTATCAATGGCGCGCCCGCGGCTCGCCGCCGTCGCAGTCGCAGCCCCAACGCCAGCACTTTTGCACCACCATTCACACGCACCGCAACACAGCTCGCCGACACAGCCGAACAAAACAAACACCACACAACAACAGCAACAACGCCGCCGCCTCTACTTGTGCCGGCGACCCACCCCGCCGATGGCGCACCTCTCGCCAGCCGGCAATCGACACACACGCACCCACCCACCGGGGCCCAGTGCAAAAAAAAAAAAAAAAAACACACAAAAACAAAAAAACCAAACAACACAAACGACACGGGAAGCGCACACCGCCACTTCGCGCGCACGCCACCAACCAGTCGTCGTCTCAAAATAACAAACACAAACAAAATAAACTAACAACTAGGGCAACACAAAACAAAAACGCCTCGCACGAACCGCCCACAAAAAGGACAAGCACACGCACAGCCTCTGCTGACGACCACGACGCAGCGGCACGCTGCTCCTGTCCCGCGCCCCGCGCCCCACTCGATTCACAACTCACGCGACACCGTCAACGACGGGCTCGCTTCCCGCAACCTACCACCTTTCCGCCACGACGCACAGCCCCAGCCCCACCCGACGACGCCCGTGGCAACGACTGCACTTTCACCACCGCCTCCCCCTTCCCCCCCAAAACACACACACACACACACACACAGCCAGCCAAAAACGCACTCGCGACCCACACATGCACGTGCATCGGCACACGCCAACCAGTCAACGTCGACAACCACACGCAAGGCTCGAAACGAAACCGGCGTCCTTCCACGTTGCCATCAAGCTACGCGACACAAGACACAAGGAACCAACACAACAGCCGGCCCCACTAATTCCCACTCTCACGCCGCAAAAAGCACACCGAAACCGCCAAACGCACGCACATTCCCCTTCGCACTGACACCACCGACCGGCTCGCTACCACACACCTCTCGGCAGCCGTTTCACGCCAATTCGCCACACCGCCCACACAGTCGACAAGCGCCCGCCCTGTACGGCACACGCAACGACGCAGCGCAGCAAAGGGCGCCCGCAACACATACCTCTCCGCCGCCCGACGCGCCAACCGCCACACCACACCGCCAGCCACTCGCAAATTGTGCACTGCCACCAGCCACACGTCCAACACGCCGCGCCGCCTCCGGCCACCCGCCAGGGGGCGCTCACGTCCGCGACAACAGCGCGGCCCGCCGGGCCGGGCCGAACCGAACCGAGCCGCCGCTGCTCTGCACTCGGCACGGCCACACCCTGCTGCAGACCGGGCTCGTCCCTCTGTACGCGTCTGCCTGCGCATCAACACAACACGACCTTTTTTTTTTTTTTCCTCTCTACCGCCATCCCTTCTTCTCGCGTTTTACTCGTTGTTGCAGCAGCGGCGCACACCTACACATCCACAGCCCCAGCCGAGCCGGCCTCACCTCAGGGCCCGCCGCCAGCGTCTCCTCCTCGGGCACAGGTGCGGTGCTGTGGCCGCCCATCCAACCGCATTGCTGGCCGTCCAGCCACCAGGCGTTCCCACTGCCGCGAGCCACGCCGCGCACCGACCCTGCTGCAGAAAACGAAGCATAGCCAGAGACCGACCGATACACAAAGCAAGCCGTCGCCTCGCCTCTTGTCCTTCCTGCCTTCCTTCCGCCCCCGCCCTTCTCACACCACCGCCTCTCCACTTTCGCCCCCCCCCCCCTCCTTTTTTTTCTTCTTTCTTTCTTTCTTTGGCCCTCTCTCCTTCCCGCCATGGCGGTTACGGCACCGCCTGCAGCGGCAGATTTTTTGCGCCCACACGCCTACTCCTACCACCATTAACCTTGCCCTGCCCTGCCCATCAACGTCGCAGTCGAACCGACGCTTGCCAACACACTGCCCACGTTCCTTTCTCTTTTCGGCCTACGCCCATTACGCGCCGCCGCCACAGCACCTTCCCTTCCCACAACACACCGACGTCATCACACGCACCCAAAACAGGGGCCACGACCGTGTTCCTCGCCCACTCCCATCCCGCACGGTACGCACATTCCCAACTACTACCGCGCACCCTCCCTTTCCACTCTGTGTGTCTCTGTGTCTGTGTCCTGTCCGCGCGTGACGCCTCTCAACATCCGCCGTCCCCCGTCCCGTTTTCGCCCCCATGCCGTCGTCGCGCCGCCTCCTCCCCGTCCACCGCCGCCCCTGTCCGCCCCGCACCACACCATACACCGCTGCTTGTCCCGGCCGTTGCCACCAAAGGCGCCGACCGCAAACGCGCCACGCCGCAGCCCCCGTGCGTCTCGCGCTCGCTTGCATCTCCGTGCCGACGCTGCCTCTCTTCCCACTCGCACTCGACCTCGACAACACAGTCTTTGGCTCCGCCACTGCGTGTTCCGGTGGTACGCACGCTGCAACACGTATGTATTCATTACCAGAGCGATGGCGAGGCATGACAGCATCTCTGTCTGACCAGAGAGTTCTTTATCGCTGCTAGTCGGCGCTTGGACCGCGCCAGACGACAGTAGTGGCACGCACCGGGTCGCCAGGAACAGTTGTTATATATATTGTAGCGCGAGTCGGGAGAGGTAGTAGTCGGTCGACAGTAGTAGCGGGTGGACGGTTGTACTGAGCGGGCGTCGGCGGCGTGCTCTGCTCGTCTCGCGACTCTGGTCACGGTTCGGGACGATGTATAGTATATTGTGTTATAATCAAGAGGTGGTGTGACGCTGCATTGCGCAAATCTGATAACGTATGTTCATTGTACTTATTTTGTTCAACAACACAAGCCCCACTATTACTTTTTTTCTAAAGTAACTTTTGTCTCTTAACGAAAAACATTCACTTTTTAAAGACTACTTCCTATGGCATTTCCCTCCAAGGAGTGCAATTAATTACCAGCCAGCACTCATTCATTGCACACAGCTGTGTAAGGGGTATCTACAATCGAGGAGCGGATATAAATGCAATTTTTTGTTTCTTTTTGTTTTTTGTTTTGTGTGTGTGTTGTAACCTCCCAGCAATATTTAAAATAATGGACAATGTTATTTACGGATGCTAATGGACATTGCGCTAATTGTAACCTCGCCCACAATGAGAGGTATTGAAAATGGCAACAACAATGTGCAATTCGCAATCTGACTCAAATATAAAGTCTTCACACAACATTTAAAAAAGTCCGTTCAGTGACAAGAAACTTCAATTAAACCGAAATATCGGTCTTTGGCCCTGTGCAAAACAATCGGAATTAAAGTCTTACCTCCGAATAAATGGATGTCACATTTCTGCTCTGGTTGTTGCGCAGCGCTTGGAGGAACTGCATTGCAAATAATAATATTCTCTTTTTTTGTGATTTTAGTGACATTTTTCTTCAAAGAAGTGGAACGAACTCTTTAGTTCAATAAAAGATTAAATGTTTGAAAAATGCTTTTGAAATAAAAATTATTATTGGGGAACTTGTTGGAGCATAATTACAATAAATACAATTTCTCATTATCTAATGATTATATTAATTAACAGTATACCTTATTCACCATCTTGACCAGTGTTGCCGACCGCCTACATCACACAACCGCACTCGGCTGCTACTACTGACCGACCGCTCTGCATGACGACTATTAGCGTACTGCACGCGACGACTACTGACAGAGTACAGCCCTCAACTACACAGACTGACTGACTGACTGAGAACCGCTCGCAACACTCGCGCAGTCCAGCGCAAACTCTCTGGTCACAGATGCTACAATGTCTCGCCATCGCTACTATGTTACATACGTGTTTCAGTGTCTTTTTCATTGGGGTAACGATCTTTGGCTCTTTTTATTCTGAATACAGGGCCAAAGGTCAACGGCTGCTGCCCTTATACAATTTATCAGGTTTCATTATGTCTGTTGCAATGTTACATACGGTTCACTCTTTCATTAATATTATCGTTGGGTTTGTTTTGTAGGGACGTTAACATTCTGGCACATTTTTATTATCATCGGACTCTCTGCTATTTGTGCAGGGAGGTTATACCTGGGTCCATTTCCATTTCCATTTACATTTTAATATTGATAGACTTTTTGTTTTCTTTTTTGTTTCTTGTTGTTTTTCCTTCTTTTTTTTTGTTGTTTTTTTTCTTTTGTTTTGTTTTTCCCGCTCTCACCACCACCGCCGCATCACGCCTTCCGTTTTCTTGGTTTCTTTTCTGTGCTTCAACATCACCGCGCCCCATTTCCACACCACAGCCATCAGCCTCCAAGACGGGCGGGCGCAGTGTGCCATTTCCGGCGCACAAGCACACCCGTACGGTACTCTCCTCGCCCCCACGCCACCAACAACACAGCGACCACGCGGCTTTCAGGCACGGCACGGCACGGCACGGCACCGGCGAAATGCGCCGCCCCCGCCCCCGCCCCTCCGCGCATCCGTCCGTCTCGCCACGTTCACTGACAGCCGCGTCTGCGGCTACACCACGACAACCACAACACAACACCGCTCCCCTCCCTGGCAACTCACATTGTTTTTCTCCTCCTCTTTTGCACAAACCACAACGCCGAGCACAGGCGCAAGCCACCCACACCGCGCCCCTCCCCGTCCCGTCTTTGGCCGCCGCTCCTCGTTTCCTCGTTTGCCCCCTCCCATCTCCCGAAATGCCATGCCAGCAGCGTTACGCATGCCCCTCCCCTGTCCACACAACACTACCGCCTAACGAACAGCCTTTTCCGGGCCACATGCAGGGCACGCCCACCTCCAAACACTGCCAATTCACGGACGCACGCACGCACACACACACACACACACACACACACACACTCACTTTCTCGACACCTTTCTGTACGGAGGGTGCGTCATCTCGACCGTGACAGAGTGACGGCAACTATCGACGATCCATTTCCCCCCACTGGTAAAACATGTCCACTAACACCTACATACATCATTCAAGTACACAGACAATAGCATACACACAATGGGAGGGCACACGAACATGGACGGCACGGCACTGTCATACACTCTTCCTCAGAACCATATCAACAAACGTTACGTACATCCGGGAAAGCGAAAGCGAAAGCGAAAGCAAAGGCAAAGCCCAATGCAGCCGTCAAAGGTAACGTTCACCACGGCAGACACTTGCAGCCGCGCCGCCGTTAAACGCATTTCAGTGCGGCTCCAATACGCCTCCGACACGGGAACGTTCCGTTGCTCTACGAATGCGTTTCTCCCCTTTTTCCCTTCCTCTCTCTTTTGCCCCCCCCTCCTTGCACTCTTGCCTCATTCCTCACGTTCTGCCCAGACATTCGACCGATCAGAGTCAACCTTTCGTTACCGTTCTCAGCGCGACGGTGTACAACAGTATGACGGGTGTGCCCAAGACTTCGGTTCAGTTGCGTGACGCCGGTCTATCGCGCCGATCGACAGTTACTCAGGGGGCGACGGATCGGACCACGTCACCGACACACAAAACACTTTCAAACAAACAAACAAATACATACCGGATGGACACAGACAAACACGTGTACAGACATTCGCCAAACAAACGACCGGCGCCGCCGCCGCCGCCGCCGTCTAGCGTGCATCTTGAATGACGACATCGGTGTGCGTGCGTCGTACGCAATCAGTCAGACACGGCTATCAAACATCAGAGTCGAATGGTACATCATCGTGCGTGTCGCCGTACACGTACAGTACAATACAACAACAATGCGTCTTAATGGCACGTTCATTTCAACGTCACTCACACACCTCCACGCTGCAGTTACGTCGCACCATTGTCAAACTCGGCGTACAGCAAAGGGAATAGTGGGCGGCAAAAACAAACCAAACAAAAACATTTCACATTTCACCCTCGCCATGTATGATGTGCAAAAAAACAAACCCGCAAACGGCCGTCGTTACGGTGACACAAAAGTCGCCGATCGCACTGTCCCCCCTCGCAGACGGGTAACACACAAACACACACACACCCCAACAACACCAATGGGTCAAAAACCACGCCAACGAGGCGTGCCACCATTCCACGCCACGGCGACCAACCTCGTGGCCGTACCCCGCGCAACACGCTTTGACGCGCCCCCCCACCCACAATCAAAATGCACACATACATCACAGCCGTCCACACAAACAACAACAACAACAACAATTCCGCCCTTCCCGCAAAAGGCAAGTTGGTGGCCCTGAAAAGGGCCGTTTCGCCGCTCTCGCAACGGAGGAGCCTTCTCCATCCTTCCTTCCATTCCAGAGCCACCTCCTTACTTGGAGCTCGTGTACTTGGTCACCGCCTTCGTGCCCTCGCTCACGGCGTGCTTGGCCAGCTCGCCAGGCAGCAACAGCCGCACAGCGGTCTGGATCTCGCGGGACGTGATGGTCGAGCGCTTGTTGTAGTGCGCCAGGCGAGAAGCCTCGGCCGCAATGCGCTCGAAAATGTCGTTCACGAAGCTGTTCATGATGCTCATCGCCTTCGACGAGATGCCCGTGTCAGGGTGCACCTGCTTCAGCACCTTGTAGATGTAGATGGCATAGCTCTCCTTCCTCTTGCGCTTCTTCTTCTTGTCGCCCTTCGAAATGTTCTTCTGCGCCTTGCCAGCCTTCTTGGCGGCCTTCCCGCTAGTCTTGGGCGGCATCTCCAACCAACGTACGGCAGCAGCAACACCAGTAGCAAGCGCTCCGCTCTAGTCAGCGTCTCCCCACACAGTGGCACCCGCCGCCAGCCGCCGCCGCACCTTTACCAGCTCGCCCTGTTGCGGCCGCCGACCAATGGGGCGCGCGCGCAACCGGCCGCCGCACCCGAGCCCATAAAGCACCCCCACCCCGGCTGCGCCGGCACGCACTCCGCTGCTCGACTCGCTGCCGCTCGCACCGGTCGTTTTCGTTTCCGTTTCGTGTGCACCGTCGCTAGCCCATCGCCATGTCCGGACGCGGAAAGGGAGGCAAAGTCAAGGGCAAGTCAAAGTCCCGCTCAAGCAGGGCTGGGCTCCAGTTCCCGGTCGGCAGAATCCACCGCCTCCTGCGCAAGGGAAACTACGCAGAGCGCGTCGGCGCCGGGGCGCCCGTCTACCTCGCCGCCGTCATGGAGTACCTCGCGGCTGAGGTGCTCGAGCTGGCCGGAAACGCGGCCCGCGACAACAAGAAGACGCGCATCATCCCGCGCCACCTGCAGCTTGCCATCCGCAACGACGAGGAGCTCAACAAGCTCCTGTCGGGCGTCACCATCGCACAGGGTGGTGTCCTGCCCAACATCCAGGCCGTCCTGCTGCCAAAGAAGACCGAGAAGAAGGCCTAAAGGAGGCCAGGCAATCGCAGCGCCGCGTGCTCCCCTGCACGCAACGCGCTTTGCCGGCTCGGCCCACAACAATCGGCCCTTTTCAGGGCCACCACACAAACCTACGTCCAAAGCAAAATTTCAGTCGTCCTCGCCGCACCTTGTTTTGTTTTAACTTTGCACTGTCACAGCACAGCCGCCGCCGGCGCACGTCCGCCATCTTGTCGTCCACACAGCCCGTGTGGCCCAACACACACACACACGCACACATTTTGCACCGTCGCAGTCGCCTTCCAAACCGACAACGGCAGCAATAATGACCATTGTTAAAGGGAGGCGTGTCGACACACCGCCCTCCACTCCCGCGCGCAACGGCCGTCGACACGAACGAAACAGCTGATCCGGCCGCCTATGCCCACACGCCTTGCCTCGGAAACCCCAACGCCGCCGCAAACAAACACACAGAGACAAACCACGCAAGCAAATAATCACCGCCTCTCGCACAACAACACACAGCCCGCCCGCCATCTCCGTCGCGATCGATACAAAGACACACAAACGAAGCAGCTCCACACACAGCCAGCCACATGACACGTTTCCTTTCCTTCTCCCCTCCCAGTCACATCACGTCGCTCAAACGGAAAGAAAGAAACAAACAAACAAACAACACAGCGCGCACACACGCAGCAACAACACAGACTCTTTCGCACTTTTCAACTTCCGAACAGTGTGGTGGCCCTGAAAAGGGCCGTTTTCTAGTCTCTCCCACCCACAAGCACGGCCGCGGGAAGGCCAGCGCCCGCTGCGACGCAGCCTAACCGCCGAAACCGTACAGGGTGCGCCCCTGCCTCTTCAGGGCGTACACCACGTCCATGGCCGTCACAGTCTTGCGCTTGGCGTGCTCAGTGTACGTCACCGCGTCGCGGATCACGTTCTCCAGGAACACCTTCAGCACCCCGCGGGTCTCCTCGTAGATCAGACCAGAGATGCGCTTCACGCCGCCCCTGCGAGCCAGGCGGCGGATGGCGGGCTTCGTGATGCCCTGGATGTTGTCGCGCAACACCTTGCGGTGCCGCTTGGCGCCACCCTTGCCGAGCCCCTTTCCTCCCTTGCCGCGGCCTGTCATCCTTCCTTCCTCGGGCAAAGCAAAACGTGCACAAACAGCAGCTGCAGCGGCTGGCGAGTCGGCTACGGTCTGCGCCCAGCCAGCTAGCTAGAGCATCTTCTACAGGGTTCGCCCTCTAACCCTGGTTGCCGGAGTATTTGCAGGCTTCACCTGCATTGCCTCCATATCATCTCTCGACTAGTAGTTTCTTGCTTCTTCACTTTTTGTTAGTGTCTTCTTGTTGCCCTTTTCAGGTTTTGTTGTCTTCTGTGCTGACCGCGTTTGCGGGCAGCGGTGTTGGCCCATGTCGAGCCGACTGCACTTCTCCCGGCGCGGACGGCGCAGGGAGCGCCTCACTTCGGCTGCTGTTTAGCGGCCGCTTGTGTGGCCGTCAGCATGGCCTCCGCAACTCGCTGTAGCGTGTCGGCAAGGCTTGCCACCTTGTCGATTGCCACAGACAGTGCGGAGACGGCTGCTGCCAGGATGTCTTCATTCGCTGCAGGTGCAGCGTCCCGCCTTGGCGCAGCAGACTGACGGGCGGTGGCAGTCGTGTTGCCACTCTTGCCACCGTCCGTTGTAGTGGCGTCCTCTTTGCGCAGTTTCCCCTTGTGGGGGGAAACGCGCTCAGCTTCTGGCGTGCCCTCTCGGGCACGTTTGTTGGCGCGGATGCGCCTTCTTCTGTTCCCCACCGTGGTGGGGGCGTTTGTAGCGCCTGCGGCTGTCCTCTGCGTAGTGGCTGTTGCCTGCCGCCTCGACGGTTTTGCGCCTGGGCGCGGACGGCCGAGGGAGCGGCCGGCAGACTTCTGTGCTGGCTGCCCACGCTGGCGAGCAACCGCGGCTTTGAAGACTTCACAGCCGCGATAACTCGCCACATGTGGGCCGCCACAGTTTGCACACTTGGGAGTGTGCGTCCTCGGAAGTGGGCAGAGCCCACTTGCGTGGGGGCCTGCGCACTTCACGCATGCCTCGGGAAAGGAACAGTGGCGAGCCACGTGTCCCATCCCCTGGCAGCGGAAGCACTGGACGAGCCCCCTCTTCTGCTTGAGGCCCTCCGCGGTGACCGATGTGTTGGCCACCTTCTTCAGCTCGAAGAGCCGCCTGTTCTCCGGTGTATCGGTGGCAATCACCAGCAGGGAAGGCGACTCCTTGTGGCTGACGTGGGACTTGACCCGCGTCACGTTCCTGACGTGGAAGTCAAGGTCCGCCAGCTCCTCCTTCAACAGGTCAGGTTCTGCCGCCATGGGGAAACCCTTGACGACTACCTTCAGTAGCCTCTCGGGGACGGCGGCGTGCGTGTACCAGTGCAGGCCCTGGTTCGACGCCTCCGACGTCACCTTTACGTAATCCTGCGTGTTGCTGACTTGCAGCCGCACAAGGTTTCCAGAAGCAGCTCGCAGGGTGAAATCGGCAGTCGTCCACTGCCTGACGAGCTGCAGGAAGCCCTTGTAGTCCTTGGCCACCTCAAAGACTATCGGCGGCGGCCGTCGATGAGACAGCCCGGTGGTGGGGGCCATCTCTACTTCGTCGTCTGAGCAGCCAGCCCGTGCAGCGGTCGTGGGCACCGTCTGCGAGGTCGTTGGCCGCTCTGGCCTCTTGTCTTCTGCAAGCGCGCCGAAGCGGTTTGCAGTCGATGTGGGAGGCGGGGAAGGCGTCGCCCTGGGCCTGGCCGCCCGTCGGGACGAAACGGTCGTCCAGGTGGCGCCTGCCACGCTGTCGTCACGGATGGCGCGTCTTCTGCCTCCCGTGGTAGAGACAGTCGGCTGCCTCTTCTTCTTAGCTGCCTTTCTGGCACCTGCTTGAGCAGCGGACATCGGCCGTTTGCGCCGCCCGCCATCTGCGAGGTGCGGTGCGCTGGCTGCCGTCCTTTGCCCGTTCTTCGTGGGCAGGAAATCTGCCAAGTTGACGATGACATCGTCATCTTCTCCTGACTCGAGGTCCGGGTCCCGTGGCCGAGTCGTCGTAGACGGCGGGTCAGACGGGGCCGCCGAGGGAGCACGCTCCTCCGGACGGCGGTCTGCCACACCAACTTCTCCAGTCGTCGTATTTGGGGGGCCGGATGGGGCCGTCGACCGAGCGGGCTCGGCCGAACGGCGATCCGCCACACCCATAGCTCTGCTCAGTGATCCTCGAAACTCCGGGCGCGCCCACGACATCTCTGCGTGCTGCCGGAGCGACGACTGGCGTCTGCGTGCGTCTGCGCCCAGCGCGCCCGCCGCCCCCCTATATAGACTCTGGCCCGCCCTCCCCCCACCACGCGCAACCGAGGGCATATAAGCGCAGCACGGAGGCGCGCGGGCCCGTTGTCAAGGCAGCACCGGACGCCGCGCCGCACCTAACCTCCACGCACGCCGCTCCGCTACCGCTACCGCTACCGCCATGGCCCGCACAAAGCAAACGGCCCGCAAGTCCACCGGCGGAAAGGCGCCGCGCAAACAGCTCGCCACCAAGGCGGCGAGGAAGAGCGCGCCCGCCACCGGAGGCGTCAAGAAGCCCCACCGCTACAGGCCGGGCACCGTCGCCCTGCGAGAAATCAGGCGCTACCAGAAGAGCACAGAGCTGCTCATCCGCAAGCTGCCATTCCAGCGCCTAGTGCGCGAGATCGCCCAGGACTTCAAGACCGACCTGCGCTTCCAGAGCTCCGCAGTCATGGCCCTGCAGGAGGCCAGCGAGGCCTACCTCGTCGGCCTCTTCGAAGACACCAACCTGTGCGCAATCCACGCCAAGCGCGTCACCATCATGCCCAAGGACATCCAGCTCGCGCGCCGCATCCGCGGCGAGCGCGCCTAAACCGCGCCGCGGCACCGCACCGCACAAACAAAAACGGCCCTTTTCAGGGCCACTAACATCTCTCCGTCGCGAGCAAACTTTGTCGGTCGCCTGCCTCTCGCCCCGCAACCCAAAAACAAAAACCACCACTTCCCGTCCGTCCGCCACACCCGCTCACTCTGCCTGCCTGCTAGCAGCGCGCAACAATCACACATCATCCCTCCCCGGCGCTCAAAGCGCACAATACCCAACGGCCGACGTCACACCGCACGGGTGGCTGGCCGGCCGCCGCTTTCGTTTCGAAAACAAAAAAAACCCGCACTCCACTCCGACGGCCAACGGCCAGGCAGGCGCGCTCGCTCGCTCTACACGCCACCGAAATCCCCGCCGACTCCTTCCGCATCTCAACGTGCCCCCCCGTTGCAAAACATAACACACACACACACAAAGGAACAAAACAAAGACCAGACACGACTCGACAAGACAGACATCCGAGAAGAACGAACGCAGGCAAGCCAACCAACGTATTCAAACAAAACAACGTGACAGAAAACCAACCGTCGGCCGCCGCCACAAAACAAACACGGCGACAATCAACCACGACAACAACAACAACAACAACACCGCTTACCGCTACCGCCGCCCACACCCGCCACCGACCCCCGCAATCCAACCACCACGGCACGCAAACAGCATCCCCACGGGCATACAGAAACGCCAGACAGACACCCACACCAAACGCAACACGACAATCAAAACCTTCCCCGACGTGCTTTGATGGCCCTGAGAAGGGCCGTTTTGGGCCGCGCGTCTCTTGCGCGCCACTAGACGACGACGGGGGGTGGGGACGACGGAGTCAAGCGCCAAACCCTTCCTTTCCCATCTCTTTCTCCTCTACTCTACTTCTTCTTCTTGGGCGAAGCCTTCGCCTTAGACGGCGTCGTCGCCTTCTTCGGGCGCGGCGCCTTCGGCTTCTTCGTCGGAACCTTGGCGGCCTTCTTCGCCTTCGACGGCGACTTGGCCTTGGCCGGCTTGGCCGCAGCCGCCTTCTTCGCACCCGCGGGAGCGGCCGACGCCGCAGACGCCTTCTTGGCGGCGCCCGCCTTCCGACCGGTCGCCGCCTTCACGCCACCAGCCTTCTTTGCGCCGGCCGCACGGGCGCCCTTCTTCTCCTTGCTGGCCGGAGCGGCGCGCTTCTTCTTGGCACCGCCAGCACGAGCCTTGCCGCCCTCGGCCGCCCCCCCGCCGCCGGCGCCGGCAAGCTTGAACGAGCCGGACGCGCCCTTCCCCTTCGTCTGCACCAGCTCGCCCGCCACGACGGCCGACTTGAGGTACTTCTTGATAAACGGCGCCAGCTTCTCCGCGTCCAGCTTGTAGTGCGCGGCTATGTACTTCTTGATCGCCTGCAGCGACGACCCGCCGCGCTCCTTCAGACTCCTTCAGACTCTTGATGGCGGCCGTCACCATCTCAGAGGTGCGCGGGTGCGCAGGCTTGGCGCGCGGCTTCTTCGCAGACGACGCAGACTTGGCCTTCTTCGTAGTGCCGGTGGCGGCGGGTGCCGCAGCAGTCTCGTTCGTAGCCGCCTGATCTGCCATTTCGACGACGCGCGTAACACACAGCGAGAGCGAGAGCGAGCGGGACGGCAGGCAGGCACGCAAGCACAGCACAGCAGCAGAGCAGAGAATCACAAGGCCCAGCCAGTGTCGCGGGCGGGCGCGGACGGCCGAGAGAGCGGCCGCCACTCTGCGCGCCGCCGCGCCGCGCCTCCCGCGCTTGCTACCGCCCAACGTCCGACAGCCTGTGCGGAGCAGCCCCAAACCTGCGCCACAACCGCCCGCGCCTTTCAAACCACCGAGGATGGGGCTACACACAGCCACACCACAGTCGCCAACCAGTCGCCACGGCAGCGCCGCAAACCACGGCCAAACTGCAGCTACCGCGCGCTACAGCCTGGGTCGGCCCGCCGAGAATCGCCGCCCCCGCCCAAATGCCGCCCCCACAGCCCCAGCCGACGACCCGCCACAATGGCCAAACCTTCGGCAAAACTCCCACACCGTCGCCGCGGCAGCCCGGCCAGCGCGGCCGGCGCCACAGCCACACAAGCCGAGGCGTGCGGCGATGACGGCCGTGCAAACGCGCCTCCGCCGCCCCATCGCCTTCCGTCGCCCTCCCGCCGTTTCCCGATCGGCCCGCAGCCGTCGGGCCACATCGCGCGCCGTCCTCCTCCTCTCGCCCGCCAACATTCACAGCCGTTTCTCAACAATTGCCCGCCGCAAACGGACGCCGCCTGCGCAACAGGCGCCGCCGCCCCTCGCCGCTTCCGACCCAACCCCTCGACCGAGGCAAACCGCAATCCGAATCTACAGACCAACCCAATCTGCCGTCAAGCACACACGACAGCCGACCTTACACGTTACGCGTTACACATTACGTTTACACGTCTACGTTAGGTTAGGTTAGGTGGACGTGGGTTAGGTTAAGGGGACTTGGGTTAGGTTAAGCGTCAAACTTAGGTTAAGCATTCAAACACGTCAGGCGTCAGAGGTTAGGTTAGGTTAGGTTAGGTTAGGTTAGGTTACACGTTAGGTTAAGGGGTCAGTGCTAGGTTAAGAAGCGTCAAACGTAGGTTAAAAAAAAGCGTTCAAACGTGAGGCGTGAGCCGGACAGCTTACCTTACGTAGACGTTAGGGGCTCACAGGCTGAGCTCACCTCGCCACACCACAGGTTAGGTTCGGTTCGGTTCGGTTCGGTTCGGTTCGCTCGGCTCAGCGTAAAGCGCCGAGGTCAGGGTTACGTTCGTTCACCTTCGGGCGCCACACTTTCGGTTGAAAGGTCGCGACGGGACGACGTCGGCAGGCACGCCGCAAACGAACAAAAACGTACAGACGACGTCGGAAACCGCCGACAGACGGGGGAGCAGCACGACCACGACCAGACACCGAGCGCGAACGAGACACACGCGAACCACCCCCACCGGCCAAAGGGCACCACACAACAACCCAGAGCACCACGTGTCGACACCAGAGCAACCCGCCGCTCACGCGACATGGCTGGCACCGAAGGGCAACCGCCCGCAACTGCGCTTTCCGCGCCGGCCCGGATGCACGTCGTGCTACAACAACACCACTACCGTACACAGCCGCTGTTCACAACATCACTATCAATGGCGCGCCCGCGGCTCGCCGCCGTCGCAGTCGCAGCCCCAACGCCAGCACTTTTGCACCACCATTCACACGCACCGCAACACAGCTCGCCGACACAGCCGAACAAAACAAACACCACACAACAACAGCAACAACGCCGCCGCCTCCACTTGTGCCGGCGACCCACCCCGCCGATGGCGCACCTTTCGCCAGCCGGCAATCGACACACACGCACCCACCCACCGGGGCCCAGTGCAAAAAAAAACACACAAAAACCAAACAACACAAACGACACGGGAAGCGCACACCGCCACTTCGCGCGCACGCCACCAACCAGTCGTCGTCTCAAAATAACAAACACAAACAAAATAAACTAACAACTAGGGCAACACAAAACAAAAACGCCTCGCACGAACCGCCCACAAAAAGGACAAGCACACGCACAGCCTCTGCTGACGACCACGACGCAGCGGCACGCTGCTCCTGTCCCGCGCCCCGCGCCCCGCGCCCCACTCGATTCACAACTCACGCGACACCGTCATCGACGGGCTCGCTTCCCGCAACCTACCACCTTTCCGCCACGACGCACAGCCCCAGCCCCACCCGACGACTGCACTTTCACCACCGCCTCCCCCTTCCCCCCCAAAACACACACACACACACACACACACACACAGCCAGCCAAAAACGCACTCGCGACCCACACATGCACGTGCATCGGCACACGCCAACCAGTCAACGTCGACAACCACACGCAAGGCTCGAAACGAAAACGAAACCGGCGTCCTTCCACGTTGCCATCAAGCTACGCGACACAAGACACAAGGAACCAACACAACAGCCGGCCCCACTAATTCCCACTCTCACGCCGCAAAAAGCACACCGAAACCGCCAAACACGCACGCACATTCCCCTTCGCACTGACACCACCGACCGGCTCGCTACCACACACCTCTCGGCAGCCGTTTCACGCCAATTCGCCACACCGCCCACACAGTCGACAAGCGCCCGCCCTGTACGGCACACGCAACGACGCAGCGCAGCAAAGGGCGCCCGCAACACATACCTCTCCGCCGCCCGACGCGCCAACCGCCACACCACACCGCCAGCCACTCGCAAATTGTGCACTGCCACCAGCCACACGTCCAACACGCCGCGCCGCCTCCGGCCACCCGCCAGGGGGCGCTCACGTCCGCGACAACAGCGCGGCCCGCCGGGCCGGGCCGGGCCGGGCCGGGCCGAACCGAACCGAGCCGCCGCTGCTCTGCACTCGGCACGGCCACACCCTGCTGCAGACCGGGCTCGTCCCTCTGTACGCGTCTGCCTGCGCATCAACACAACACGACCTTTTTTTTTTTTTTTTCTCTCTCTACCGCCATCCCTCCTTCTCGCGTTTTACTCGTTGTTGCAGCAGCGGCGCACACCTACACATCCACAGCCCCAGCCGAGCCGGCCTCACCTCAGGGCCCGCCGCCAGCGTCTCCTCCTCGGGCACAGGTGCGGTGCTGTGGCCGCCCATCCAACCGCATTGCTGGCCGTCCAGCCACCAGGCGTTCCCACTGCCGCGAGCCACGCCGCGCACCGACCCTGCTGCAGAAAACGAAGCATAGCCAGAGACCGACCGATACACAAAGCAAGCCGTCGCCTCGCCTCTTGTCCTTCCTGCCTTCCTTCCGCCCCCGCCCTTCTCACACCACCGCCTCTCCACTTTCGCCCCCCCCCCTCCTTTTTTTTTTTTTTTTTTTTTTTTTTGTTTTCTTCTTTCTTTCTTTCTTTCTTTGGCCCTCTCTCCTTCCCGCCATGGCGGTTACGGCACCGCCTGCAGCGGCAGATTTTTTGCGCCCACACGCCTACTCCTACCACCATTAACCTTGCCCTGCCCTGCCCTGCCCATCAACGTCGCAGTCGAACCGACGCTTGCCAACACACTGCCCACGTTCCTTTCTCTTTTCGGCCTACGCCCATTACGCGCCGCCGCCACAGCACCTTCCCTTCCCACAACACACCGACGTCATCACACGCACCCAAAACAGGGGCCACGACCGTGTTCCTCGCCCACTCCCATCCCGCACGGTACGCACATTCCCAACTACTACCGCGCACCCTCCCTTTCCAATCTGTGTGTCTCTGTGTCTGTGTCCTGTCCGCGCGTGACGCCTCTCAACATCCGCCGTCCCCCGTCCCGTTTTCGCCCCCATGCCGTCGTCGCGCCGCCTCCGCCCCTGTCCGCCCCGCACCACACCATACACCGCTGCTTGTCCCGGCCGTTGCCACCAAAGGCGCCGACCGCAAACGCGCCACGCCGCAGCCCCCGTGCGTCTCGCGCTCGCTTGCATCTCCGTGCCGACGCTGCCTCTCTTCCCGCTCGCACTCGACCTCGACAACACAGTCTTTGGCTCCGCCACTGCGTGTTCCGGTGGTACGCACGCTGCAACACGTATGTATTCATTACCAGAGCGATGGCGAGGCATGACAGCATCTCTGTCTGACCAGAGAGTTCTTTATCGCTGCTAGTCGGCGCTTGGACCGCGCCAGACGACAGTAGTGGCACGCACCGGGTCGCCAGGAACAGTTGTTATATATATATTGTAGCGCGAGTCGGGACAGGTAGTAGTCGGTCGACAGTAGTAGCGGGTGGACGGTTGTACTGAGCGGGCGTCGGCGGCGTGCTCTGCTCGTCTCGCGACTCTGGTCACGGTTCGGGACGATGTATAGTCTATTGTGTTATAATCAAAAGGTGGTGTGACGCTGCATTGCGCAAATCTGATAACGTATGTTCATTGTACTTATTTTGTTCAACAACGAAAGCCCCACTATTACTTTTTTTCTAAAGTAACTTTTGTCTCTTAACGAAAAACATTCACTTTTTAAAGACCACTTCCTATGGCATTTCCCTCCAAGGAGTGCAATTAATTACCAGCCAGCACTCATTCATTGCACACAGCTGTGTAAGGGGTATCTACGATTGAGGAGCGGATATAAATGCAATTTTTTGTTTTTTTTGTTTTTTTTTGTGTGTGTGTGTGTTGTAACCTCCCAGCAAAATTTAAAATAATGGACAATGTTATTTACGGATGCTAATGGACATTGCGCTAATTGTAACCTCGCCCACAATGAGAGGTATTGAAAATGGCAACACAAATGTGAAATTCGCAATCTGACTCAAATATAAAGTCTTCACACAACATTTAAAAAAGTCCGTTCAGTGACACGAAACTTCAATTAAACCGAAATATCGGTCTTTGGCCCTGTGCAAAACAATCAGAATTAAAGTCTTACCTCCGAATAAATGGATGTCACATTTCTGCTCTGGTTGTTGCGCAGCGCTTGGAGGAACTGCATTTGCAAATAATAATATTCTCTTTTTTTGTGATTTTAGTGACATTTTCCTTCAAAGAAGTGGAATGAAATGTGAAGTGCAACGAACTCTTTAGTTCAATAACAAATTAAATGTTTGAAAAATGCTTTTGAAATAAAAATTATTATTGGGGAACTTGTTGGAGAATAATTACAATAAATACAATTTTTCATTATCTAATGATTATATTAATTAACAGTATACCTTATTCACCATCTTGACCAGTGTTGCCGACCGCCTACATCACACAACCGCACTCGGCTGCTACTACTGACCGACCGCTCTGCATGACGACTATTAGCGTACTGCACGCGACGACTACTGACAGAGTACAGCCCTCAACTACACAGAGCTACGGACTCGCAACGACTACTGACAGACTGACTGACTGAGAACCGCTCGCAACACTCGCGCAGTCCAGCGCAAACTCTCTGGTCACAGATGCTACAATGTCTCGCCATCGCTACTATGTTACATACGTGTTTCAGTGTCTTTTTCATTGGGGTAACGATCTTTGGCTCTTTTTATTCTGAATACAGGGCCAAAGGTCAACGCTGCTGCCCTTATACAATTTATCAGGTTTCATTATGTCTGTTGCAATGTTACATACGGTTCACTCTTTCATTAATATTATCGTTGGGTTTGTTTTGTAGGGACGTTAACATTCTGGCACATTTTTATTATCATCGGACTCTCTGCTATTTGTGCAGGGAGGTTATACCTGGGTCCATTTCCATTTACATTTTAATATTGATAGACTTTTTGTTTTCTTTTTTGTTTCTTGTTGTTTTTCCTTCTTTTTTTTTTGTTGTTTTTTTTTTTTTTGTTTGTTTTGTTTTTCCCGCTCTCACCACCACCGCCGCATCACGCCTTCCGTTTTCTTGGTTTCTTTTCTGTTCTTCAACTGCTTCAACATCACCGCGCCCCATTTCCACACCACAGCCATCATCAGCCTCCAAGACGGGCGGGCGCAGTGTGCCATTTCCGGCGCACAAGCACACCCGTACGGTACTCTCCTCGCCCCCACGCCACCAACAACACAGCGACCACGCGGCTTTCAGGCACGGCACGGCACGGCACGGCACGGCACCGGCGAAATGCGCCGCCCCCGCCCCTCCGCGCATCCGTCCGTCTCGCCACGTTCACTGACAGCCGCGTCTGCGGCTACAACACAACACCGCTCCCCTCCCTGGCAACTCACATTGTTTTTCTCCTCCTCTTTTGCACAAACCACAACGCCGAGCACAGGCGCAAGCCACCCACACCGCGCCCCTCCCCGTCCCGTCTTTGGCCGCCGCTCCTCGTTTGCCCCCTCCCATCTCCCGAAATGCCATGCCAGCAGCGTTACGCATGCCCCTCCCCTGTCCACACAACACTACCGCCTAACGAACAGCCTTTTCCGGGCCACATCCAGGGCACGCCCACCTCCAAACACTGCCAATTCACGGACGCACACACACACACACACACACACACACACACACACTCACTCACTTTCTCGACACCTTTCTGTACGGAGGGTGCGTCATCTCGACCGTGACAGAGTGACGGCAACTATCGACGATCCATTTCCCCCCACTGGTAAAACATGTCCACTAACACCTACATACATCATTCAAGTACACAGACAATAGCATACACACAATGGGAGGGCACACGAACATGGACGGCACGGCACTGTCATACACTCTTCCTCAGCACCATATCAACAAACGTTACGTACATCCGGGAAAGCGAAAGCGAACGCGAAAGCGAAATGAAAGCAAAAGCAAAGGCAAAGCCCAATGCAGCCGTCAAAGGTAACGTTCACCACGGCAGACACTTGCAGCCGCGCCGCCGTTAAACGCATTTCAGTGCGGCTCCAATACGCCTCCGACACGGGAACGTTCCGTTGCTCTACGAATGCGTTTCTCCCCTTTTTCCCTTCCTCTCTCTTTTGCCCCCCCTCCTTGCACTCTTGCCTCATTCCTCACGTTCTGCCCAGACATTCGACCGATCAAAGTCAACCTTTCGTTACCGTTCTCAGCGCGACGGTGTACAACAGTATGACGGGTGTGCCCAAGACTTCGGTTCAGTTGCGTGACGCCGGTCTATCGCGCCGATCGACAGTTACTCAGGGGGCGACGGATCGGACCACGTCACCGACACACAAAACACTTTCAAACAAACAAATACATACCGGATGGACACAGACAAACACGTGTACAGACATTCGCCAAACAAACGACCGCCGCCGCCGCCGTCGTCGTCGTCTAGCGTGCATCTTGAATGACGACATCGGTGTGCGTGCGTCGTACGCAATCAGTCAGACACGGCTATCAAACATCAGAGTCGAATGGTACATCATCGTGCGTGTCGCCGTACACGTACAGTACAATACAACAACAATGCGTCTTAATGGCACGTTCATTTCAACGTCACTCACACACCTCCACGCTGCACTTACGTCGCACCATTGTCAAACTCGGCGTACAGCAAAGGGAATAGTGGGCGGCAAAAAAAACCAAACAAAAACATTTCACATTTCACCCTCGCCATGTATGATGTGCAAAAAAACAAACCCGCAAACGGCCGTCGTTACGGTGACACAAAAGTCGCCGATCACACTGTCCCCCCCTCGCAGACGGGTAACACACACACACCAACAACACCAATGGGTCAAAAACCACGCCAACGAGGCGTGCCACCATTCCACGCCACGGCGACCAACCTCGTGGCCGTACCCCGCGCAACACGCTTTGACGCGCCCCCCCCCCACCCACAATCAAAATGCACACATACATCACAGCCGTCCACACAAACAACAACAACAACAACAACAATTCCGCCCTTCCCGCAAAAGGCAAGTTGGTGGCCCTGAAAAGGGCCGTTTTGCCGCTCTCGCAACGGAGGAGCCTTCTCCATCCTTCCTTCCATTCCAGAGCCACCTCCTTACTTGGAGCTCGTGTACTTGGTCACCGCCTTCGTGCCCTCGCTCACGGCGTGCTTGGCCAGCTCGCCAGGCAGCAACAGCCGCACAGCGGTCTGGATCTCGCGGGACGTGATGGTCGAGCGCTTGTTGTAGTGCGCCAGGCGAGAAGCCTCGGCCGCAATGCGCTCGAAAATGTCGTTCACGAAGCTGTTCATGATGCTCATCGCCTTCGACGAGATGCCCGTGTCAGGGTGCACCTGCTTCAGCACCTTGTAGATGTAGATGGCATAGCTCTCCTTCCTCTTGCGCTTCTTCTTCTTGTCGCCCTTCGAAATGTTCTTCTGCGCCTTGCCAGCCTTCTTGGCGGCCTTCCCGCTAGTCTTGGGCGGCATCTCGAACCAACGTACGGCAGCAGCAACACCAGTAGCAAGCGCTCCGCTCTAGTCAGCGTCTCCCCACACAGTGGCACCCGCCGCCAGCCGCCGCCGCACCTTTACCAGCTCGCCCTGTTGCGGCCGCCGACCAATGGGGCGCGCGCGCAACCGGCCGCCGCACCCGAGCCCATAAAGCACCCCCACCCCGGCTGCGCCGGCACGCACTCCGCTGCTCGACTCGCTGCCGCTCGCACCGGTCGTTTTCGTTTCCGTTTCGTGTGCACCGTCGCTAGCCCATCGCCATGTCCGGACGCGGAAAGGGAGGCAAAGTCAAGGGCAAGTCAAAGTCCCGCTCAAGCAGGGCTGGGCTCCAGTTCCCGGTCGGCAGAATCCACCGCCTCCTGCGCAAGGGAAACTACGCAGAGCGCGTCGGCGCCGGGGCGCCCGTCTACCTCGCCGCCGTCATGGAGTACCTCGCGGCTGAGGTGCTCGAGCTGGCCGGAAACGCGGCCCGCGACAACAAGAAGACGCGCATCATCCCGCGCCACCTGCAGCTTGCCATCCGCAACGACGAGGAGCTCAACAAGCTCCTGTCGGGCGTCACCATCGCACAGGGTGGTGTCCTGCCCAACATCCAGGCCGTCCTGCTGCCAAAGAAGACCGAGAAGAAGGCCTAAAGGAGGCCAGGCAATCGCAGCGCCGCGTGCTCCCCTGCACGCAACGCGCTTTGCCGGCTCGGCTCGGCCCACAACAATCGGCCCTTTTCAGGGCCACCACACACACCTACGTCCAAAGCAAAATTTCAGTCGTCCTCGCCGCACCTTGTTTTGTTTTAACTTTGCACTGTCACAGCACAGCCGCCGCCGGCGCACGTCCGCCATCTTGTCGTCCACACAGCCCGTGTGGCCCAACACACACACACACACACACACACACACACACACACACACACGCACGCACATTTTGCACGGTCGCAGTCGCCTTCCAAACCGACAAACGGCAGCAATAATGACCATTGTTAAAGGGAGGCGTGTCGACACACCGCCCTCCACTCCCGCGCGCAACGGCCGTCGACACGAACGAAACAGCTGATCCGGCCGCCTATGCCCACACGCCTTGCCTCGGAAACCCCAACGCCGCCGCAAACAAACACACAGAGCCAAACCACGCAAGCAAATAATCACCGCCTCTCGCACAACAACACACAGCCCGCCATCTCCGTCGCGATCGATACAAAGACACACAATAACAAACACACAAACGAAGCAGCTCCACACACAGCCAGCCACATGACACGTTTCCTTTCCTTCTCCCCTCCCAGTCACATCACGTCGCTCAAACGGAAAGAAAGAAAGAAACAAACAAACAACACAGCGCACACACGCAGCAACAACACAGACTCTTTCGCACTTTTCAACTTCCGAACAGTGTGGTGGCCCTGAAAAGGGCCGTTTTCTAGTCTCTCCCACCCACAAGCACGGCCGCGGGAAGGCCAGCGCCCGCTGCGACGCAGCCTAACCGCCGAAACCGTACAGGGTGCGCCCCTGCCTCTTCAGGGCGTACACCACGTCCATGGCCGTCACAGTCTTGCGCTTGGCGTGCTCAGTGTACGTCACCGCGTCGCGGATCACGTTCTCCAGGAACACCTTCAGCACCCCGCGGGTCTCCTCGTAGATCAGACCAGAGATGCGCTTCACGCCGCCCCTGCGAGCCAGGCGGCGGATGGCGGGCTTCGTGATGCCCTGGATGTTGTCGCGCAACACCTTGCGGTGCCGCTTGGCGCCACCCTTGCCGAGCCCCTTTCCTCCCTTGCCGCGGCCTGTCATCCTTCCTTCCTCGGGCAAAGCAAAACGTGCACAAACAGCAGCTGCAGCGGCTGGCGAGTCGGCTACGGTCTGCGCCCAGCGCGCCCGCCGCCCCCCTATATAGACTCTGGCCCGCCCTCCCCCCACCACGCGCAACCGAGGGCATATAAGCGCAGCACGGAGGCGCGCGGGCCCGTTGTCAAGGCAGCACCGGACGCCGCGCCGCACCTAACCTCCACGCACGCCGCTCCGCTACCGCTACCGCTACCGCTACCGCCATGGCCCGCACAAAGCAAACGGCCCGCAAGTCCACCGGCGGAAAGGCGCCGCGCAAACAGCTCGCCACCAAGGCGGCGAGGAAGAGCGCGCCCGCCACCGGAGGCGTCAAGAAGCCCCACCGCTACAGGCCGGGCACCGTCGCCCTGCGAGAAATCAGGCGCTACCAGAAGAGCACGGAGCTGCTCATCCGCAAGCTGCCATTCCAGCGCCTAGTGCGCGAGATCGCCCAGGACTTCAAGACCGACCTGCGCTTCCAGAGCTCCGCAGTCATGGCCCTGCAGGAGGCCAGCGAGGCCTACCTCGTCGGCCTCTTCGAAGACACCAACCTGTGCGCAATCCACGCCAAGCGCGTCACCATCATGCCCAAGGACATCCAGCTCGCGCGCCGCATCCGCGGCGAGCGCGCCTAAACCGCGCCGCGGCACCGCACCGCACAAACAAAAACGGCCCTTTTCAGGGCCACTAACATCTCTCCGTCGCGAGCAAACTTTGTCGGTCGCCTGCCTCTCGCCCCGCAACCCAAAAAAAACAAAAACCACCACTTCCCGTCCGTCCGCCACACCCGCTCACTCTGCCTGCCTGCCTGCCTGCTAGCAGCGCGCAACAATCACACATCATCCCTCCCCGGCGCTCAAAGCGCACAATACCCAACGGCCGACGTCACACCGCACGGGTGGCTGGCTGGCCGGCCGCCGCTTTCGTTTCGAAAACAAAAAAAACCCGCACTCCACTCCGACGGCCAACGGCCAGGCAGGCGCGCTCGCTCGCTCGCTCTCTCTACACGCCACCGAAATCCCCGCCGACTCCTTCCACATCTCAACGTGCCCCCCGTTGCAAAACATAACACACACAAAGGAACAAAACAAAGACCAGACACGACTAGACAAGACAGACATCCGAGAAGAACGAACGCAGGCAAGCCAACCAACGTATTCAAACAAAACAACGTGACAGAAAACCAACCGTCGGCCGCCGCCACAAACACGGCGACAATCAACCACGACAACAACAACACCGCTTACCGCTACCGCTACCGCCGCCCACACCCGCCACCGACCCCCGCAATCCAACCACCACGGCAAGCAAACAGCATCCCCACGGGCATACAGAAACGCCAGACAGACACCCACACCAAACGCAACACGACAATCAAAACCTTCCCCGACGTGCTTTGATGGCCCTGAGAAGGGCCGTTTTGGGCCGCGCGTCTCTTGCGCGCCACTAGACGACGACGGGGGGTGGGGACGACGGAGTCAAGCGCCAAACCCTTCCTTTCTCCCATCTCTTTCTCCTCTACTCTACTTCTTCTTCTTGGGCGAAGCCTTCGCCTTAGACGGCGTCGTCGCCTTCTTCGGGCGCGGCGCCTTCGGCTTCTTCGTCGGAACCTTGGCGGCCTTCTTCGCCTTCGACGGCGACTTGGCCTTGGCCGGCTTGGCCGCAGCCGCCTTCTTCGCACCCGCGGGAGCGGCCGACGCCGCAGAC
This sequence comes from Schistocerca americana, assembly GCF_021461395.2. Classification (NCBI taxonomy): domain Eukaryota; kingdom Metazoa; phylum Arthropoda; class Insecta; order Orthoptera; family Acrididae; genus Schistocerca; species Schistocerca americana. The sequence continues at coordinate 47,902 of NW_025725924.1, forward strand.
GCCTTCTTGGCGGCGCCCGCCTTCCGACCGGTCGCCGCCTTCACGCCACCAGCCTTCTTTGCGCCGGCCGCACGGGCGCCCTTCTTCTCCTTGCTGGCCGGAGCGGCGCGCTTCTTCTTGGCACCGCCAGCACGAGCCTTGCCGCCCTCGGCCGCCCCCCCGCCGCCGGCGCCGGCAAGCTTGAACGAGCCGGACGCGCCCTTCCCCTTCGTCTGCACCAGCTCGCCCGCCACGACGGCCGACTTGAGGTACTTCTTGATAAACGGCGCCAGCTTCTCCGCGTCCAGCTTGTAGTGCGCGGCTATGTACTTCTTGATCGCCTGCAGCGACGACCCGCCGCGCTCCTTCAGACTCTTGATGGCGGCCGTCACCATCTCAGAGGTGCGCGGGTGCGCAGGCTTGGCGCGCGGCTTCTTCGCAGACGACGCAGACTTGGCCTTCTTCGTAGTGCCGGTGGCGGCGGGTGCCGCAGCAGTCTCGTTCGTAGCCGCCTGATCTGCCATTTCGACGACGCGCGTAACACACAGCGAGAGCGAGAGCGAGCGGGACGGCAGGCAGGCACGCAAGCACAGCACAGCAGCAGAGCAGAGAATCACAAGGCCCAGCCAGTGTCGCGGGCGGGCGCGGACGGCCGAGAGAGCGGCCGCCACTCTGCGCGCCGCCGCGCCGCGCCTCCCGCGCTTGCTACCGCCCAACGTCCGACAGCCTGTGCGGAGCAGCCCCAAACCTGCGCCACAACCGCCCGCGCCTTTCAAACCACCGAGGATGGGGCTACACACAGCCACACCACAGTCGCCAACCAGTCGCCACGGCAGCGCCGCAAACCACGGCCAAACTGCAGCTACCGCGCGCTACAGCCTGGGTCGGCCCGCCGAGAATCGCCGCCCCCGCCCAAATGCCGCCCCCACAGCCCCAGCCGACGACCCGCCACAATGGCCAAACCTTCGGCAAAACTCCCACACCGTCGCCGCGGCAGCCCGGCCAGCGCGGCCGGCGCCACAGCCACACAAGCCGAGGCGTGCGGCGATGACGGCCGTGCAAACGCGCCTCCGCCGCCCCATCGCCTTCCGTCGCCCTCCCGCCGTTTCCCGATCGGCCCGCAGCCGTCGGGCCACATCGCGCGCCGTCCTCCTCCTCTCGCCCGCCAACATTCACAGCCGTTTCTCAACAATTGCCCGCCGCAAACGGACGCCGCCTGCGCAACAGGCGCCGCCGCCCCTCGCCGCTTCCGACCCAACCCCTCGACCGAGGCAAACCGCAATCCGAATCTACAGACCAACCCAATCTGCCGTCAAGCACACACGACAGCCGACCTTACACGTTACGCGTTACACATTACGTTTACACGTCTACGTTAGGTTAGGTTAGGTGGACGTGGGTTAGGTTAAGGGGACTTGGGTTAGGTTAAGCGTCAAACTTAGGTTAAGCATTCAAACACGTCAGGCGTCAGAGGTTAGGTTAGGTTAGGTTAGGTTAGGTTAGGTTACACGTTAGGTTAAGGGGTCAGTGCTAGGTTAAGAAGCGTCAAACGTAGGTTAAAAAAAAGCGTTCAAACGTGAGGCGTGAGCCGGACAGCTTACCTTACGTAGACGTTAGGGGCTCACAGGCTGAGCTCACCTCGCCACACCACAGGTTAGGTTCGGTTCGGTTCGGTTCGGTTCGGTTCGCTCGGCTCAGCGTAAAGCGCCGAGGTCAGGGTTACGTTCGTTCACCTTCGGGCTCCACACTTTCGGTTGAAAGGTCGCGACGGGACGACGTCGGCAGGCACGCCGCAAACGAACAAAAACGTACAGACGACGTCGGAAACCGCCGACAGACGGGGGAGCAGCACGACCACGACCAGACACCGAGCGCGAACGAGACACACGCGAACCACCCCCACCGGCCAAAGGGCACCACACAACAACCCAGAGCACCACGTGTCGACACCAGAGCAACCCGCCGCTCACGCGACATGGCTGGCACCGAAGGGCAACCGCCCGCAACTGCGCTTTCCGCGCCGGCCCGGATGCACGTCGTGCTACAACAACACCACTACCGTACACAGCCGCTGTTCACAACATCACTATCAATGGCGCGCCCGCGGCTCGCCGCCGTCGCAGTCGCAGCCCCAACGCCAGCACTTTTGCACCACCATTCACACGCACCGCAACACAGCTCGCCGACACAGCCGAACAAAACAAACACCACACAACAACAGCAACAACGCCGCCGCCTCCACTTGTGCCGGCGACCCACCCCGCCGATGGCGCACCTTTCGCCAGCCGGCAATCGACACACACGCACCCACCCACCGGGGCCCAGTGCAAAAAAAAACACACAAAAACCAAACAACACAAACGACACGGGAAGCGCACACCGCCACTTCGCGCGCACGCCACCAACCAGTCGTCGTCTCAAAATAACAAACACAAACAAAATAAACTAACAACTAGGGCAACACAAAACAAAAACGCCTCGCACGAACCGCCCACAAAAAGGACAAGCACACGCACAGCCTCTGCTGACGACCACGACGCAGCGGCACGCTGCTCCTGTCCCGCGCCCCGCGCCCCGCGCCCCACTCGATTCACAACTCACGCGACACCGTCATCGACGGGCTCGCTTCCCGCAACCTACCACCTTTCCGCCACGACGCACAGCCCCAGCCCCACCCGACGACTGCACTTTCACCACCGCCTCCCCCTTCCCCCCCAAAACACACACACACACACACACACACACACAGCCAGCCAAAAACGCACTCGCGACCCACACATGCACGTGCATCGGCACACGCCAACCAGTCAACGTCGACAACCACACGCAAGGCTCGAAACGAAAACGAAACCGGCGTCCTTCCACGTTGCCATCAAGCTACGCGACACAAGACACAAGGAACCAACACAACAGCCGGCCCCACTAATTCCCACTCTCACGCCGCAAAAAGCACACCGAAACCGCCAAACACGCACGCACATTCCCCTTCGCACTGACACCACCGACCGGCTCGCTACCACACACCTCTCGGCAGCCGTTTCACGCCAATTCGCCACACCGCCCACACAGTCGACAAGCGCCCGCCCTGTACGGCACACGCAACGACGCAGCGCAGCAAAGGGCGCCCGCAACACATACCTCTCCGCCGCCCGACGCGCCAACCGCCACACCACACCGCCAGCCACTCGCAAATTGTGCACTGCCACCAGCCACACGTCCAACACGCCGCGCCGCCTCCGGCCACCCGCCAGGGGGCGCTCACGTCCGCGACAACAGCGCGGCCCGCCGGGCCGGGCCGGGCCGGGCCGGGCCGAACCGAACCGAGCCGCCGCTGCTCTGCACTCGGCACGGCCACACCCTGCTGCAGACCGGGCTCGTCCCTCTGTACGCGTCTGCCTGCGCATCAACACAACACGACCTTTTTTTTTTTTTTTTCTCTCTCTACCGCCATCCCTCCTTCTCGCGTTTTACTCGTTGTTGCAGCAGCGGCGCACACCTACACATCCACAGCCCCAGCCGAGCCGGCCTCACCTCAGGGCCCGCCGCCAGCGTCTCCTCCTCGGGCACAGGTGCGGTGCTGTGGCCGCCCATCCAACCGCATTGCTGGCCGTCCAGCCACCAGGCGTTCCCACTGCCGCGAGCCACGCCGCGCACCGACCCTGCTGCAGAAAACGAAGCATAGCCAGAGACCGACCGATACACAAAGCAAGCCGTCGCCTCGCCTCTTGTCCTTCCTGCCTTCCTTCCGCCCCCGCCCTTCTCACACCACCGCCTCTCCACTTTCGCCCCCCCCCTCCTTTTTTTTTTTTTTTTTTTTTTTTTTGTTTTCTTCTTTCTTTCTTTCTTTCTTTGGCCCTCTCTCCTTCCCGCCATGGCGGTTACGGCACCGCCTGCAGCGGCAGATTTTTTGCGCCCACACGCCTACTCCTACCACCATTAACCTTGCCCTGCCCTGCCCTGCCCATCAACGTCGCAGTCGAACCGACGCTTGCCAACACACTGCCCACGTTCCTTTCTCTTTTCGGCCTACGCCCATTACGCGCCGCCGCCACAGCACCTTCCCTTCCCACAACACACCGACGTCATCACACGCACCCAAAACAGGGGCCACGACCGTGTTCCTCGCCCACTCCCATCCCGCACGGTACGCACATTCCCAACTACTACCGCGCACCCTCCCTTTCCAATCTGTGTGTCTCTGTGTCTGTGTCCTGTCCGCGCGTGACGCCTCTCAACATCCGCCGTCCCCCGTCCCGTTTTCGCCCCCATGCCGTCGTCGCGCCGCCTCCGCCCCTGTCCGCCCCGCACCACACCATACACCGCTGCTTGTCCCGGCCGTTGCCACCAAAGGCGCCGACCGCAAACGCGCCACGCCGCAGCCCCCGTGCGTCTCGCGCTCGCTTGCATCTCCGTGCCGACGCTGCCTCTCTTCCCGCTCGCACTCGACCTCGACAACACAGTCTTTGGCTCCGCCACTGCGTGTTCCGGTGGTACGCACGCTGCAACACGTATGTATTCATTACCAGAGCGATGGCGAGGCATGACAGCATCTCTGTCTGACCAGAGAGTTCTTTATCGCTGCTAGTCGGCGCTTGGACCGCGCCAGACGACAGTAGTGGCACGCACCGGGTCGCCAGGAACAGTTGTTATATATATATTGTAGCGCGAGTCGGGACAGGTAGTAGTCGGTCGACAGTAGTAGCGGGTGGACGGTTGTACTGAGCGGGCGTCGGCGGCGTGCTCTGCTCGTCTCGCGACTCTGGTCACGGTTCGGGACGATGTATAGTCTATTGTGTTATAATCAAAAGGTGGTGTGACGCTGCATTGCGCAAATCTGATAACGTATGTTCATTGTACTTATTTTGTTCAACAACGAAAGCCCCACTATTACTTTTTTTCTAAAGTAACTTTTGTCTCTTAACGAAAAACATTCACTTTTTAAAGACCACTTCCTATGGCATTTCCCTCCAAGGAGTGCAATTAATTACCAGCCAGCACTCATTCATTGCACACAGCTGTGTAAGGGGTATCTACGATTGAGGAGCGGATATAAATGCAATTTTTTGTTTTTTTTGTTTTTTTTTGTGTGTGTGTGTGTTGTAACCTCCCAGCAAAATTTAAAATAATGGACAATGTTATTTACGGATGCTAATGGACATTGCGCTAATTGTAACCTCGCCCACAATGAGAGGTATTGAAAATGGCAACACAAATGTGAAATTCGCAATCTGACTCAAATATAAAGTCTTCACACAACATTTAAAAAAGTCCGTTCAGTGACACGAAACTTCAATTAAACCGAAATATCGGTCTTTGGCCCTGTGCAAAACAATCAGAATTAAAGTCTTACCTCCGAATAAATGGATGTCACATTTCTGCTCTGGTTGTTGCGCAGCGCTTGGAGGAACTGCATTTGCAAATAATAATATTCTCTTTTTTTGTGATTTTAGTGACATTTTCCTTCAAAGAAGTGGAATGAAATGTGAAGTGCAACGAACTCTTTAGTTCAATAACAAATTAAATGTTTGAAAAATGCTTTTGAAATAAAAATTATTATTGGGGAACTTGTTGGAGAATAATTACAATAAATACAATTTTTCATTATCTAATGATTATATTAATTAACAGTATACCTTATTCACCATCTTGACCAGTGTTGCCGACCGCCTACATCACACAACCGCACTCGGCTGCTACTACTGACCGACCGCTCTGCATGACGACTATTAGCGTACTGCACGCGACGACTACTGACAGAGTACAGCCCTCAACTACACAGAGCTACGGACTCGCAACGACTACTGACAGACTGACTGACTGAGAACCGCTCGCAACACTCGCGCAGTCCAGCGCAAACTCTCTGGTCACAGATGCTACAATGTCTCGCCATCGCTACTATGTTACATACGTGTTTCAGTGTCTTTTTCATTGGGGTAACGATCTTTGGCTCTTTTTATTCTGAATACAGGGCCAAAGGTCAACGCTGCTGCCCTTATACAATTTATCAGGTTTCATTATGTCTGTTGCAATGTTACATACGGTTCACTCTTTCATTAATATTATCGTTGGGTTTGTTTTGTAGGGACGTTAACATTCTGGCACATTTTTATTATCATCGGACTCTCTGCTATTTGTGCAGGGAGGTTATACCTGGGTCCATTTCCATTTACATTTTAATATTGATAGACTTTTTGTTTTCTTTTTTGTTTCTTGTTGTTTTTCCTTCTTTTTTTTTTGTTGTTTTTTTTTTTTTGTTTGTTTTGTTTTTCCCGCTCTCACCACCACCGCCGCATCACGCCTTCCGTTTTCTTGGTTTCTTTTCTGTTCTTCAACTGCTTCAACATCACCGCGCCCCATTTCCACACCACAGCCATCATCAGCCTCCAAGACGGGCGGGCGCAGTGTGCCATTTCCGGCGCACAAGCACACCCGTACGGTACTCTCCTCGCCCCCACGCCACCAACAACACAGCGACCACGCGGCTTTCAGGCACGGCACGGCACGGCACGGCACGGCACCGGCGAAATGCGCCGCCCCCGCCCCTCCGCGCATCCGTCCGTCTCGCCACGTTCACTGACAGCCGCGTCTGCGGCTACAACACAACACCGCTCCCCTCCCTGGCAACTCACATTGTTTTTCTCCTCCTCTTTTGCACAAACCACAACGCCGAGCACAGGCGCAAGCCACCCACACCGCGCCCCTCCCCGTCCCGTCTTTGGCCGCCGCTCCTCGTTTGCCCCCTCCCATCTCCCGAAATGCCATGCCAGCAGCGTTACGCATGCCCCTCCCCTGTCCACACAACACTACCGCCTAACGAACAGCCTTTTCCGGGCCACATCCAGGGCACGCCCACCTCCAAACACTGCCAATTCACGGACGCACACACACACACACACACACACACACACACACACACACACACTCACTCACTTTCTCGACACCTTTCTGTACGGAGGGTGCGTCATCTCGACCGTGACAGAGTGACGGCAACTATCGACGATCCATTTCCCCCCACTGGTAAAACATGTCCACTAACACCTACATACATCATTCAAGTACACAGACAATAGCATACACACAATGGGAGGGCACACGAACATGGACGGCACGGCACTGTCATACACTCTTCCTCAGCACCATATCAACAAACGTTACGTACATCCGGGAAAGCGAAAGCGAACGCGAAAGCGAAAGCGAAATGAAAGCAAAAGCAAAGGCAAAGCCCAATGCAGCCGTCAAAGGTAACGTTCACCACGGCAGACACTTGCAGCCGCGCCGCCGTTAAACGCATTTCAGTGCGGCTCCAATACGCCTCCGACACGGGAACGTTCCGTTGCTCTACGAATGCGTTTCTCCCCTTTTTCCCTTCCTCTCTCTTTTGCCCCCCCTCCTTGCACTCTTGCCTCATTCCTCACGTTCTGCCCAGACATTCGACCGATCAAAGTCAACCTTTCGTTACCGTTCTCAGCGCGACGGTGTACAACAGTATGACGGGTGTGCCCAAGACTTCGGTTCAGTTGCGTGACGCCGGTCTATCGCGCCGATCGACAGTTACTCAGGGGGCGACGGATCGGACCACGTCACCGACACACAAAACACTTTCAAACAAACAAATACATACCGGATGGACACAGACAAACACGTGTACAGACATTCGCCAAACAAACGACCGCCGCCGCCGCCGTCGTCGTCGTCTAGCGTGCATCTTGAATGACGACATCGGTGTGCGTGCGTCGTACGCAATCAGTCAGACACGGCTATCAAACATCAGAGTCGAATGGTACATCATCGTGCGTGTCGCCGTACACGTACAGTACAATACAACAACAATGCGTCTTAATGGCACGTTCATTTCAACGTCACTCACACACCTCCACGCTGCACTTACGTCGCACCATTGTCAAACTCGGCGTACAGCAAAGGGAATAGTGGGCGGCAAAAAAAACCAAACAAAAACATTTCACATTTCACCCTCGCCATGTATGATGTGCAAAAAAACAAACCCGCAAACGGCCGTCGTTACGGTGACACAAAAGTCGCCGATCACACTGTCCCCCCCTCGCAGACGGGTAACACACACACACCAACAACACCAATGGGTCAAAAACCACGCCAACGAGGCGTGCCACCATTCCACGCCACGGCGACCAACCTCGTGGCCGTACCCCGCGCAACACGCTTTGACGCGCCCCCCCCCCCACCCACAATCAAAATGCACACATACATCACAGCCGTCCACACAAACAACAACAACAACAACAACAATTCCGCCCTTCCCGCAAAAGGCAAGTTGGTGGCCCTGAAAAGGGCCGTTTTGCCGCTCTCGCAACGGAGGAGCCTTCTCCATCCTTCCTTCCATTCCAGAGCCACCTCCTTACTTGGAGCTCGTGTACTTGGTCACCGCCTTCGTGCCCTCGCTCACGGCGTGCTTGGCCAGCTCGCCAGGCAGCAACAGCCGCACAGCGGTCTGGATCTCGCGGGACGTGATGGTCGAGCGCTTGTTGTAGTGCGCCAGGCGAGAAGCCTCGGCCGCAATGCGCTCGAAAATGTCGTTCACGAAGCTGTTCATGATGCTCATCGCCTTCGACGAGATGCCCGTGTCAGGGTGCACCTGCTTCAGCACCTTGTAGATGTAGATGGCATAGCTCTCCTTCCTCTTGCGCTTCTTCTTCTTGTCGCCCTTCGAAATGTTCTTCTGCGCCTTGCCAGCCTTCTTGGCGGCCTTCCCGCTAGTCTTGGGCGGCATCTCGAACCAACGTACGGCAGCAGCAACACCAGTAGCAAGCGCTCCGCTCTAGTCAGCGTCTCCCCACACAGTGGCACCCGCCGCCAGCCGCCGCCGCACCTTTACCAGCTCGCCCTGTTGCGGCCGCCGACCAATGGGGCGCGCGCGCAACCGGCCGCCGCACCCGAGCCCATAAAGCACCCCCACCCCGGCTGCGCCGGCACGCACTCCGCTGCTCGACTCGCTGCCGCTCGCACCGGTCGTTTTCGTTTCCGTTTCGTGTGCACCGTCGCTAGCCCATCGCCATGTCCGGACGCGGAAAGGGAGGCAAAGTCAAGGGCAAGTCAAAGTCCCGCTCAAGCAGGGCTGGGCTCCAGTTCCCGGTCGGCAGAATCCACCGCCTCCTGCGCAAGGGAAACTACGCAGAGCGCGTCGGCGCCGGGGCGCCCGTCTACCTCGCCGCCGTCATGGAGTACCTCGCGGCTGAGGTGCTCGAGCTGGCCGGAAACGCGGCCCGCGACAACAAGAAGACGCGCATCATCCCGCGCCACCTGCAGCTTGCCATCCGCAACGACGAGGAGCTCAACAAGCTCCTGTCGGGCGTCACCATCGCACAGGGTGGTGTCCTGCCCAACATCCAGGCCGTCCTGCTGCCAAAGAAGACCGAGAAGAAGGCCTAAAGGAGGCCAGGCAATCGCAGCGCCGCGTGCTCCCCTGCACGCAACGCGCTTTGCCGGCTCGGCTCGGCCCACAACAATCGGCCCTTTTCAGGGCCACCACACACACCTACGTCCAAAGCAAAATTTCAGTCGTCCTCGCCGCACCTTGTTTTGTTTTAACTTTGCACTGTCACAGCACAGCCGCCGCCGGCGCACGTCCGCCATCTTGTCGTCCACACAGCCCGTGTGGCCCAACACACACACACACACACACACACACACACACACACGCACGCACATTTTGCACGGTCGCAGTCGCCTTCCAAACCGACAAACGGCAGCAATAATGACCATTGTTAAAGGGAGGCGTGTCGACACACCGCCCTCCACTCCCGCGCGCAACGGCCGTCGACACGAACGAAACAGCTGATCCGGCCGCCTATGCCCACACGCCTTGCCTCGGAAACCCCAACGCCGCCGCAAACAAACACACAGAGCCAAACCACGCAAGCAAATAATCACCGCCTCTCGCACAACAACACACAGCCCGCCATCTCCGTCGCGATCGATACAAAGACACACAATAACAAACACACAAACGAAGCAGCTCCACACACAGCCAGCCACATGACACGTTTCCTTTCCTTCTCCCCTCCCAGTCACATCACGTCGCTCAAACGGAAAGAAAGAAAGAAACAAACAAACAACACAGCGCACACACGCAGCAACAACACAGACTCTTTCGCACTTTTCAACTTCCGAACAGTGTGGTGGCCCTGAAAAGGGCCGTTTTCTAGTCTCTCCCACCCACAAGCACGGCCGCGGGAAGGCCAGCGCCCGCTGCGACGCAGCCTAACCGCCGAAACCGTACAGGGTGCGCCCCTGCCTCTTCAGGGCGTACACCACGTCCATGGCCGTCACAGTCTTGCGCTTGGCGTGCTCAGTGTACGTCACCGCGTCGCGGATCACGTTCTCCAGGAACACCTTCAGCACCCCGCGGGTCTCCTCGTAGATCAGACCAGAGATGCGCTTCACGCCGCCCCTGCGAGCCAGGCGGCGGATGGCGGGCTTCGTGATGCCCTGGATGTTGTCGCGCAACACCTTGCGGTGCCGCTTGGCGCCACCCTTGCCGAGCCCCTTTCCTCCCTTGCCGCGGCCTGTCATCCTTCCTTCCTCGGGCAAAGCAAAACGTGCACAAACAGCAGCTGCAGCGGCTGGCGAGTCGGCTACGGTCTGCGCCCAGCGCGCCCGCCGCCCCCCTATATAGACTCTGGCCCGCCCTCCCCCCACCACGCGCAACCGAGGGCATATAAGCGCAGCACGGAGGCGCGCGGGCCCGTTGTCAAGGCAGCACCGGACGCCGCGCCGCACCTAACCTCCACGCACGCCGCTCCGCTACCGCTACCGCTACCGCTACCGCCATGGCCCGCACAAAGCAAACGGCCCGCAAGTCCACCGGCGGAAAGGCGCCGCGCAAACAGCTCGCCACCAAGGCGGCGAGGAAGAGCGCGCCCGCCACCGGAGGCGTCAAGAAGCCCCACCGCTACAGGCCGGGCACCGTCGCCCTGCGAGAAATCAGGCGCTACCAGAAGAGCACGGAGCTGCTCATCCGCAAGCTGCCATTCCAGCGCCTAGTGCGCGAGATCGCCCAGGACTTCAAGACCGACCTGCGCTTCCAGAGCTCCGCAGTCATGGCCCTGCAGGAGGCCAGCGAGGCCTACCTCGTCGGCCTCTTCGAAGACACCAACCTGTGCGCAATCCACGCCAAGCGCGTCACCATCATGCCCAAGGACATCCAGCTCGCGCGCCGCATCCGCGGCGAGCGCGCCTAAACCGCGCCGCGGCACCGCACCGCACAAACAAAAACGGCCCTTTTCAGGGCCACTAACATCTCTCCGTCGCGAGCAAACTTTGTCGGTCGCCTGCCTCTCGCCCCGCAACCCAAAAAAAACAAAAACCACCACTTCCCGTCCGTCCGCCACACCCGCTCACTCTGCCTGCCTGCCTGCCTGCTAGCAGCGCGCAACAATCACACATCATCCCTCCCCGGCGCTCAAAGCGCACAATACCCAACGGCCGACGTCACACCGCACGGGTGGCTGGCTGGCCGGCCGCCGCTTTCGTTTCGAAAACAAAAAAAACCCGCACTCCACTCCGACGGCCAACGGCCAGGCAGGCGCGCTCGCTCGCTCGCTCTCTCTACACGCCACCGAAATCCCCGCCGACTCCTTCCACATCTCAACGTGCCCCCCGTTGCAAAACATAACACACACAAAGGAACAAAACAAAGACCAGACACGACTAGACAAGACAGACATCCGAGAAGAACGAACGCAGGCAAGCCAACCAACGTATTCAAACAAAACAACGTGACAGAAAACCAACCGTCGGCCGCCGCCACAAACACGGCGACAATCAACCACGACAACAACAACACCGCTTACCGCTACCGCTACCGCCGCCCACACCCGCCACCGACCCCCGCAATCCAACCACCACGGCAAGCAAACAGCATCCCCACGGGCATACAGAAACGCCAGACAGACACCCACACCAAACGCAACACGACAATCAAAACCTTCCCCGACGTGCTTTGATGGCCCTGAGAAGGGCCGTTTTGGGCCGCGCGTCTCTTGCGCGCCACTAGACGACGACGGGGGGTGGGGACGACGGAGTCAAGCGCCAAACCCTTCCTTTCTCCCATCTCTTTCTCCTCTACTCTACTTCTTCTTCTTGGGCGAAGCCTTCGCCTTAGACGGCGTCGTCGCCTTCTTCGGGCGCGGCGCCTTCGGCTTCTTCGTCGGAACCTTGGCGGCCTTCTTCGCCTTCGACGGCGACTTGGCCTTGGCCGGCTTGGCCGCAGCCGCCTTCTTCGCACCCGCGGGAGCGGCCGACGCCGCAGACGCCTTCTTGGCGGCGCCCGCCTTCCGACCGGTCGCCGCCTTCACGCCACCAGCCTTCTTTGCGCCGGCCGCACGGGCGCCCTTCTTCTCCTTGCTGGCCGGAGCGGCGCGCTTCTTCTTGGCACCGCCAGCACGAGCCTTGCCGCCCTCGGCCGCCCCCCCGCCGCCGGCGCCGGCAAGCTTGAACGAGCCGGACGCGCCCTTCCCCTTCGTCTGCACCAGCTCGCCCGCCACGACGGCCGACTTGAGGTACTTCTTGATAAACGGCGCCAGCTTCTCCGCGTCCAGCTTGTAGTGCGCGGCTATGTACTTCTTGATCGCCTGCAGCGACGACCCGCCGCGCTCCTTCAGACTCTTGATGGCGGCCGTCACCATCTCAGAGGTGCGCGGGTGCGCAGGCTTGGCGCGCGGCTTCTTCGCAGACGACGCAGACTTGGCCTTCTTCGTAGTGCCGGTGGCGGCGGGTGCCGCAGCAGTCTCGTTCGTAGCCGCCTGATCTGCCATTTCGACGACGCGCGTAACACACAGCGAGAGCGAGAGCGAGCGGGACGGCAGGCAGGCACGCAAGCACAGCACAGCAGCAGAGCAGAGAATCACAAGGCCCAGCCAGTGTCGCGGGCGGGCGCGGACGGCCGAGAGAGCGGCCGCCACTCTGCGCGCCGCCGCGCCGCGCCTCCCGCGCTTGCTACCGCCCAACGTCCGACAGCCTGTGCGGAGCAGCCCCAAACCTGCGCCACAACCGCCCGCGCCTTTCAAACCACCGAGGATGGGGCTACACACAGCCACACCACAGTCGCCAACCAGTCGCCACGGCAGCGCCGCAAACCACGGCCAAACTGCAGCTACCGCGCGCTACAGCCTGGGTCGGCCCGCCGAGAATCGCCGCCCCCGCCCAAATGCCGCCCCCACAGCCCCAGCCGACGACCCGCCACAATGGCCAAACCTTCGGCAAAACTCCCACACCGTCGCCGCGGCAGCCCGGCCAGCGCGGCCGGCGCCACAGCCACACAAGCCGAGGCGTGCGGCGATGACGGCCGTGCAAACGCGCCTCCGCCGCCCCATCGCCTTCCGTCGCCCTCCCGCCGTTTCCCGATCGGCCCGCAGCCGTCGGGCCACATCGCGCGCCGTCCTCCTCCTCTCGCCCGCCAACATTCACAGCCGTTTCTCAACAATTGCCCGCCGCAAACGGACGCCGCCTGCGCAACAGGCGCCGCCGCCCCTCGCCGCTTCCGACCCAACCCCTCGACCGAGGCAAACCGCAATCCGAATCTACAGACCAACCCAATCTGCCGTCAAGCACACACGACAGCCGACCTTACACGTTACGCGTTACACATTACGTTTACACGTCTACGTTAGGTTAGGTTAGGTGGACGTGGGTTAGGTTAAGGGGACTTGGGTTAGGTTAAGCGTCAAACTTAGGTTAAGCATTCAAACACGTCAGGCGTCAGAGGTTAGGTTAGGTTAGGTTAGGTTAGGTTAGGTTACACGTTAGGTTAAGGGGTCAGTGCTAGGTTAAGAAGCGTCAAACGTAGGTTAAAAAAAAGCGTTCAAACGTGAGGCGTGAGCCGGACAGCTTACCTTACGTAGACGTTAGGGGCTCACAGGCTGAGCTCACCTCGCCACACCACAGGTTAGGTTCGGTTCGGTTCGGTTCGGTTCGGTTCGCTCGGCTCAGCGTAAAGCGCCGAGGTCAGGGTTACGTTCGTTCACCTTCGGGCGCCACACTTTCGGTTGAAAGGTCGCGACGGGACGACGTCGGCAGGCACGCCGCAAACGAACAAAAACGTACAGACGACGTCGGAAACCGCCGACAGACGGGGGAGCAGCACGACCACGACCAGACACCGAGCGCGAACGAGACACACGCGAACCACCCCCACCGGCCAAAGGGCACCACACAACAACCCAGAGCACCACGTGTCGACACCAGAGCAACCCGCCGCTCACGCGACATGGCTGGCACCGAAGGGCAACCGCCCGCAACTGCGCTTTCCGCGCCGGCCCGGATGCACGTCGTGCTACAACAACACCACTACCGTACACAGCCGCTGTTCACAACATCACTATCAATGGCGCGCCCGCGGCTCGCCGCCGTCGCAGTCGCAGCCCCAACGCCAGCACTTTTGCACCACCATTCACACGCACCGCAACACAGCTCGCCGACACAGCCGAACAAAACAAACACCACACAACAACAGCAACAACGCCGCCGCCTCCACTTGTGCCGGCGACCCACCCCGCCGATGGCGCACCTTTCGCCAGCCGGCAATCGACACACACGCACCCACCCACCGGGGCCCAGTGCAAAAAAAAACACACAAAAACCAAACAACACAAACGACACGGGAAGCGCACACCGCCACTTCGCGCGCACGCCACCAACCAGTCGTCGTCTCAAAATAACAAACACAAACAAAATAAACTAACAACTAGGGCAACACAAAACAAAAACGCCTCGCACGAACCGCCCACAAAAAGGACAAGCACACGCACAGCCTCTGCTGACGACCACGACGCAGCGGCACGCTGCTCCTGTCCCGCGCCCCGCGCCCCGCGCCCCACTCGATTCACAACTCACGCGACACCGTCATCGACGGGCTCGCTTCCCGCAACCTACCACCTTTCCGCCACGACGCACAGCCCCAGCCCCACCCGACGACTGCACTTTCACCACCGCCTCCCCCTTCCCCCCCAAAACACACACACACACACACACACACACACAGCCAGCCAAAAACGCACTCGCGACCCACACATGCACGTGCATCGGCACACGCCAACCAGTCAACGTCGACAACCACACGCAAGGCTCGAAACGAAAACGAAACCGGCGTCCTTCCACGTTGCCATCAAGCTACGCGACACAAGACACAAGGAACCAACACAACAGCCGGCCCCACTAATTCCCACTCTCACGCCGCAAAAAGCACACCGAAACCGCCAAACACGCACGCACATTCCCCTTCGCACTGACACCACCGACCGGCTCGCTACCACACACCTCTCGGCAGCCGTTTCACGCCAATTCGCCACACCGCCCACACAGTCGACAAGCGCCCGCCCTGTACGGCACACGCAACGACGCAGCGCAGCAAAGGGCGCCCGCAACACATACCTCTCCGCCGCCCGACGCGCCAACCGCCACACCACACCGCCAGCCACTCGCAAATTGTGCACTGCCACCAGCCACACGTCCAACACGCCGCGCCGCCTCCGGCCACCCGCCAGGGGGCGCTCACGTCCGCGACAACAGCGCGGCCCGCCGGGCCGGGCCGGGCCGGGCCGGGCCGAACCGAACCGAGCCGCCGCTGCTCTGCACTCGGCACGGCCACACCCTGCTGCAGACCGGGCTCGTCCCTCTGTACGCGTCTGCCTGCGCATCAACACAACACGACCTTTTTTTTTTTTTTTTCTCTCTCTACCGCCATCCCTCCTTCTCGCGTTTTACTCGTTGTTGCAGCAGCGGCGCACACCTACACATCCACAGCCCCAGCCGAGCCGGCCTCACCTCAGGGCCCGCCGCCAGCGTCTCCTCCTCGGGCACAGGTGCGGTGCTGTGGCCGCCCATCCAACCGCATTGCTGGCCGTCCAGCCACCAGGCGTTCCCACTGCCGCGAGCCACGCCGCGCACCGACCCTGCTGCAGAAAACGAAGCATAGCCAGAGACCGACCGATACACAAAGCAAGCCGTCGCCTCGCCTCTTGTCCTTCCTGCCTTCCTTCCGCCCCCGCCCTTCTCACACCACCGCCTCTCCACTTTCGCCCCCCCCCTCCTTTTTTTTTTTTTTTTTTTTTTTTTTGTTTTCTTCTTTCTTTCTTTCTTTCTTTGGCCCTCTCTCCTTCCCGCCATGGCGGTTACGGCACCGCCTGCAGCGGCAGATTTTTTGCGCCCACACGCCTACTCCTACCACCATTAACCTTGCCCTGCCCTGCCCTGCCCATCAACGTCGCAGTCGAACCGACGCTTGCCAACACACTGCCCACGTTCCTTTCTCTTTTCGGCCTACGCCCATTACGCGCCGCCGCCACAGCACCTTCCCTTCCCACAACACACCGACGTCATCACACGCACCCAAAACAGGGGCCACGACCGTGTTCCTCGCCCACTCCCATCCCGCACGGTACGCACATTCCCAACTACTACCGCGCACCCTCCCTTTCCAATCTGTGTGTCTCTGTGTCTGTGTCCTGTCCGCGCGTGACGCCTCTCAACATCCGCCGTCCCCCGTCCCGTTTTCGCCCCCATGCCGTCGTCGCGCCGCCTCCGCCCCTGTCCGCCCCGCACCACACCATACACCGCTGCTTGTCCCGGCCGTTGCCACCAAAGGCGCCGACCGCAAACGCGCCACGCCGCAGCCCCCGTGCGTCTCGCGCTCGCTTGCATCTCCGTGCCGACGCTGCCTCTCTTCCCGCTCGCACTCGACCTCGACAACACAGTCTTTGGCTCCGCCACTGCGTGTTCCGGTGGTACGCACGCTGCAACACGTATGTATTCATTACCAGAGCGATGGCGAGGCATGACAGCATCTCTGTCTGACCAGAGAGTTCTTTATCGCTGCTAGTCGGCGCTTGGACCGCGCCAGACGACAGTAGTGGCACGCACCGGGTCGCCAGGAACAGTTGTTATATATATATTGTAGCGCGAGTCGGGACAGGTAGTAGTCGGTCGACAGTAGTAGCGGGTGGACGGTTGTACTGAGCGGGCGTCGGCGGCGTGCTCTGCTCGTCTCGCGACTCTGGTCACGGTTCGGGACGATGTATAGTCTATTGTGTTATAATCAAAAGGTGGTGTGACGCTGCATTGCGCAAATCTGATAACGTATGTTCATTGTACTTATTTTGTTCAACAACGAAAGCCCCACTATTACTTTTTTTCTAAAGTAACTTTTGTCTCTTAACGAAAAACATTCACTTTTTAAAGACCACTTCCTATGGCATTTCCCTCCAAGGAGTGCAATTAATTACCAGCCAGCACTCATTCATTGCACACAGCTGTGTAAGGGGTATCTACGATTGAGGAGCGGATATAAATGCAATTTTTTGTTTTTTTTGTTTTTTTTTGTGTGTGTGTGTGTTGTAACCTCCCAGCAAAATTTAAAATAATGGACAATGTTATTTACGGATGCTAATGGACATTGCGCTAATTGTAACCTCGCCCACAATGAGAGGTATTGAAAATGGCAACACAAATGTGAAATTCGCAATCTGACTCAAATATAAAGTCTTCACACAACATTTAAAAAAGTCCGTTCAGTGACACGAAACTTCAATTAAACCGAAATATCGGTCTTTGGCCCTGTGCAAAACAATCAGAATTAAAGTCTTACCTCCGAATAAATGGATGTCACATTTCTGCTCTGGTTGTTGCGCAGCGCTTGGAGGAACTGCATTTGCAAATAATAATATTCTCTTTTTTTGTGATTTTAGTGACATTTTCCTTCAAAGAAGTGGAATGAAATGTGAAGTGCAACGAACTCTTTAGTTCAATAACAAATTAAATGTTTGAAAAATGCTTTTGAAATAAAAATTATTATTGGGGAACTTGTTGGAGAATAATTACAATAAATACAATTTTTCATTATCTAATGATTATATTAATTAACAGTATACCTTATTCACCATCTTGACCAGTGTTGCCGACCGCCTACATCACACAACCGCACTCGGCTGCTACTACTGACCGACCGCTCTGCATGACGACTATTAGCGTACTGCACGCGACGACTACTGACAGAGTACAGCCCTCAACTACACAGAGCTACGGACTCGCAACGACTACTGACAGACTGACTGACTGAGAACCGCTCGCAACACTCGCGCAGTCCAGCGCAAACTCTCTGGTCACAGATGCTACAATGTCTCGCCATCGCTACTATGTTACATACGTGTTTCAGTGTCTTTTTCATTGGGGTAACGATCTTTGGCTCTTTTTATTCTGAATACAGGGCCAAAGGTCAACGCTGCTGCCCTTATACAATTTATCAGGTTTCATTATGTCTGTTGCAATGTTACATACGGTTCACTCTTTCATTAATATTATCGTTGGGTTTGTTTTGTAGGGACGTTAACATTCTGGCACATTTTTATTATCATCGGACTCTCTGCTATTTGTGCAGGGAGGTTATACCTGGGTCCATTTCCATTTACATTTTAATATTGATAGACTTTTTGTTTTCTTTTTTGTTTCTTGTTGTTTTTCCTTCTTTTTTTTTTGTTGTTTTTTTTTTTTTGTTTGTTTTGTTTTTCCCGCTCTCACCACCACCGCCGCATCACGCCTTCCGTTTTCTTGGTTTCTTTTCTGTTCTTCAACTGCTTCAACATCACCGCGCCCCATTTCCACACCACAGCCATCATCAGCCTCCAAGACGGGCGGGCGCAGTGTGCCATTTCCGGCGCACAAGCACACCCGTACGGTACTCTCCTCGCCCCCACGCCACCAACAACACAGCGACCACGCGGCTTTCAGGCACGGCACGGCACGGCACGGCACGGCACCGGCGAAATGCGCCGCCCCCGCCCCTCCGCGCATCCGTCCGTCTCGCCACGTTCACTGACAGCCGCGTCTGCGGCTACAACACAACACCGCTCCCCTCCCTGGCAACTCACATTGTTTTTCTCCTCCTCTTTTGCACAAACCACAACGCCGAGCACAGGCGCAAGCCACCCACACCGCGCCCCTCCCCGTCCCGTCTTTGGCCGCCGCTCCTCGTTTGCCCCCTCCCATCTCCCGAAATGCCATGCCAGCAGCGTTACGCATGCCCCTCCCCTGTCCACACAACACTACCGCCTAACGAACAGCCTTTTCCGGGCCACATCCAGGGCACGCCCACCTCCAAACACTGCCAATTCACGGACGCACACCACACACACACACACACACACACACTCACTCACTTTCTCGACACCTTTCTGTACGGAGGGTGCGTCATCTCGACCGTGACAGAGTGACGGCAACTATCGACGATCCATTTCCCCCCACTGGTAAAACATGTCCACTAACACCTACATACATCATTCAAGTACACAGACAATAGCATACACACAATGGGAGGGCACACGAACATGGACGGCACGGCACTGTCATACACTCTTCCTCAGCACCATATCAACAAACGTTACGTACATCCGGGAAAGCGAAAGCGAACGCGAAAGCGAAAGCGAAATGAAAGCAAAAGCAAAGGCAAAGCCCAATGCAGCCGTCAAAGGTAACGTTCACCACGGCAGACACTTGCAGCCGCGCCGCCGTTAAACGCATTTCAGTGCGGCTCCAATACGCCTCCGACACGGGAACGTTCCGTTGCTCTACGAATGCGTTTCTCCCCTTTTTCCCTTCCTCTCTCTTTTGCCCCCCCTCCTTGCACTCTTGCCTCATTCCTCACGTTCTGCCCAGACATTCGACCGATCAAAGTCAACCTTTCGTTACCGTTCTCAGCGCGACGGTGTACAACAGTATGACGGGTGTGCCCAAGACTTCGGTTCAGTTGCGTGACGCCGGTCTATCGCGCCGATCGACAGTTACTCAGGGGGCGACGGATCGGACCACGTCACCGACACACAAAACACTTTCAAACAAACAAATACATACCGGATGGACACAGACAAACACGTGTACAGACATTCGCCAAACAAACGACCGCCGCCGCCGCCGTCGTCGTCGTCTAGCGTGCATCTTGAATGACGACATCGGTGTGCGTGCGTCGTACGCAATCAGTCAGACACGGCTATCAAACATCAGAGTCGAATGGTACATCATCGTGCGTGTCGCCGTACACGTACAGTACAATACAACAACAATGCGTCTTAATGGCACGTTCATTTCAACGTCACTCACACACCTCCACGCTGCACTTACGTCGCACCATTGTCAAACTCGGCGTACAGCAAAGGGAATAGTGGGCGGCAAAAAAAACCAAACAAAAACATTTCACATTTCACCCTCGCCATGTATGATGTGCAAAAAAACAAACCCGCAAACGGCCGTCGTTACGGTGACACAAAAGTCGCCGATCACACTGTCCCCCCCTCGCAGACGGGTAACACACACACACCAACAACACCAATGGGTCAAAAACCACGCCAACGAGGCGTGCCACCATTCCACGCCACGGCGACCAACCTCGTGGCCGTACCCCGCGCAACACGCTTTGACGCGCCCCCCCCCCACCCACAATCAAAATGCACACATACATCACAGCCGTCCACACAAACAACAACAACAACAACAACAATTCCGCCCTTCCCGCAAAAGGCAAGTTGGTGGCCCTGAAAAGGGCCGTTTTGCCGCTCTCGCAACGGAGGAGCCTTCTCCATCCTTCCTTCCATTCCAGAGCCACCTCCTTACTTGGAGCTCGTGTACTTGGTCACCGCCTTCGTGCCCTCGCTCACGGCGTGCTTGGCCAGCTCGCCAGGCAGCAACAGCCGCACAGCGGTCTGGATCTCGCGGGACGTGATGGTCGAGCGCTTGTTGTAGTGCGCCAGGCGAGAAGCCTCGGCCGCAATGCGCTCGAAAATGTCGTTCACGAAGCTGTTCATGATGCTCATCGCCTTCGACGAGATGCCCGTGTCAGGGTGCACCTGCTTCAGCACCTTGTAGATGTAGATGGCATAGCTCTCCTTCCTCTTGCGCTTCTTCTTCTTGTCGCCCTTCGAAATGTTCTTCTGCGCCTTGCCAGCCTTCTTGGCGGCCTTCCCGCTAGTCTTGGGCGGCATCTCGAACCAACGTACGGCAGCAGCAACACCAGTAGCAAGCGCTCCGCTCTAGTCAGCGTCTCCCCACACAGTGGCACCCGCCGCCAGCCGCCGCCGCACCTTTACCAGCTCGCCCTGTTGCGGCCGCCGACCAATGGGGCGCGCGCGCAACCGGCCGCCGCACCCGAGCCCATAAAGCACCCCCACCCCGGCTGCGCCGGCACGCACTCCGCTGCTCGACTCGCTGCCGCTCGCACCGGTCGTTTTCGTTTCCGTTTCGTGTGCACCGTCGCTAGCCCATCGCCATGTCCGGACGCGGAAAGGGAGGCAAAGTCAAGGGCAAGTCAAAGTCCCGCTCAAGCAGGGCTGGGCTCCAGTTCCCGGTCGGCAGAATCCACCGCCTCCTGCGCAAGGGAAACTACGCAGAGCGCGTCGGCGCCGGGGCGCCCGTCTACCTCGCCGCCGTCATGGAGTACCTCGCGGCTGAGGTGCTCGAGCTGGCCGGAAACGCGGCCCGCGACAACAAGAAGACGCGCATCATCCCGCGCCACCTGCAGCTTGCCATCCGCAACGACGAGGAGCTCAACAAGCTCCTGTCGGGCGTCACCATCGCACAGGGTGGTGTCCTGCCCAACATCCAGGCCGTCCTGCTGCCAAAGAAGACCGAGAAGAAGGCCTAAAGGAGGCCAGGCAATCGCAGCGCCGCGTGCTCCCCTGCACGCAACGCGCTTTGCCGGCTCGGCTCGGCCCACAACAATCGGCCCTTTTCAGGGCCACCACACACACCTACGTCCAAAGCAAAATTTCAGTCGTCCTCGCCGCACCTTGTTTTGTTTTAACTTTGCACTGTCACAGCACAGCCGCCGCCGGCGCACGTCCGCCATCTTGTCGTCCACACAGCCCGTGTGGCCCAACACACACACACACACACACACACACACACACACACACACACGCACGCACATTTTGCACGGTCGCAGTCGCCTTCCAAACCGACAAACGGCAGCAATAATGACCATTGTTAAAGGGAGGCGTGTCGACACACCGCCCTCCACTCCCGCGCGCAACGGCCGTCGACACGAACGAAACAGCTGATCCGGCCGCCTATGCCCACACGCCTTGCCTCGGAAACCCCAACGCCGCCGCAAACAAACACACAGAGCCAAACCACGCAAGCAAATAATCACCGCCTCTCGCACAACAACACACAGCCCGCCATCTCCGTCGCGATCGATACAAAGACACACAATAACAAACACACAAACGAAGCAGCTCCACACACAGCCAGCCACATGACACGTTTCCTTTCCTTCTCCCCTCCCAGTCACATCACGTCGCTCAAACGGAAAGAAAGAAAGAAACAAACAAACAACACAGCGCACACACGCAGCAACAACACAGACTCTTTCGCACTTTTCAACTTCCGAACAGTGTGGTGGCCCTGAAAAGGGCCGTTTTCTAGTCTCTCCCACCCACAAGCACGGCCGCGGGAAGGCCAGCGCCCGCTGCGACGCAGCCTAACCGCCGAAACCGTACAGGGTGCGCCCCTGCCTCTTCAGGGCGTACACCACGTCCATGGCCGTCACAGTCTTGCGCTTGGCGTGCTCAGTGTACGTCACCGCGTCGCGGATCACGTTCTCCAGGAACACCTTCAGCACCCCGCGGGTCTCCTCGTAGATCAGACCAGAGATGCGCTTCACGCCGCCCCTGCGAGCCAGGCGGCGGATGGCGGGCTTCGTGATGCCCTGGATGTTGTCGCGCAACACCTTGCGGTGCCGCTTGGCGCCACCCTTGCCGAGCCCCTTTCCTCCCTTGCCGCGGCCTGTCATCCTTCCTTCCTCGGGCAAAGCAAAACGTGCACAAACAGCAGCTGCAGCGGCTGGCGAGTCGGCTACGGTCTGCGCCCAGCCAGCTAGAGCATCTTCTACAGGGTTCGCCCTCTAACCCTGGTTGCCGGAGTATTTGCAGGCTTCACCTGCATTGCCTCCATATCATCTCTCGACTAGTAGTTTCTTGCTTCTTCACTTTTTGTTAGTGTCTTCTTGTTGCCCTTTTCAGGTTTTGTTGTCTTCTGTGCTGACCGCGTTTGCGGGCAGCGGTGTTGGCCCATGTCGAGCCGACTGCACTTCTCCCGGCGCGGACGGCGCAGGGAGCGCCTCACTTCGGCTGCTGTTTAGCGGCCGCTTGTGTGGCCGTCAGCATGGCCTCCGCAACTCGCTGTAGCGTGTCGGCAAGGCTTGCCACCTTGTCGATTGCCACAGACAGTGCGGAGACGGCTGCTGCCAGGATGTCTTCATTCGCTGCAGGTGCAGCGTCCCGCCTTGGCGCAGCAGACTGACGGGCGGTGGCAGTCGTGTTGCCACTCTTGCCACCGTCCGTTGTAGTGGCGTCCTCTTTGCGCAGTTTCCCCTTGTGGGGGGAAACGCGCTCAGCTTCTGGCGTGCCCTCTCGGGCACGTTTGTTGGCGCGGATGCGCCTTCTTCTGTTCCCCACCGTGGTGGGGGCGTTTGTAGCGCCTGCGGCTGTCCTCTGCGTAGTGGCTGTTGCCTGCCGCCTCGACGGTTTTGCGCCTGGGCGCGGACGGCCGAGGGAGCGGCCGGCAGACTTCTGTGCTGGCTGCCCACGCTGGCGAGCAACCGCGGCTTTGAAGACTTCACAGCCGCGATAACTCGCCACATGTGGGCCGCCACAGTTTGCACACTTGGGAGTGTGCGTCCTCGGAAGTGGGCAGAGCCCACTTGCGTGGGGGCCTGCGCACTTCACGCATGCCTCGGGAAAGGAACAGTGGCGAGCCACGTGTCCCATCCCCTGGCAGCGGAAGCACTGGACGAGCCCCCTCTTCTGCTTGAGGCCCTCCGCGGTGACCGATGTGTTGGCCACCTTCTTCAGCTCGAAGAGCCGCCTGTTCTCCGGTGTATCGGTGGCAATCACCAGCAGGGAAGGCGACTCCTTGTGGCTGACGTGGGACTTGACCCGCGTCACGTTCCTGACGTGGAAGTCAAGGTCCGCCAGCTCCTCCTTCAACAGGTCAGGTTCTGCCGCCATGGGGAAACCCTTGACGACTACCTTCAGTAGCCTCTCGGGGACGGCGGCGTGCGTGTACCAGTGCAGGCCCTGGTTCGACGCCTCCGACGTCACCTTTACGTAATCCTGCGTGTTGCTGACTTGCAGCCGCACAAGGTTTCCAGAAGCAGCTCGCAGGGTGAAATCGGCAGTCGTCCACTGCCTGACGAGCTGCAGGAAGCCCTTGTAGTCCTTGGCCACCTCAAAGACTATCGGCGGCGGCCGTCGATGAGACAGCCCGGTGGTGGGGGCCATCTCTACTTCGTCGTCTGAGCAGCCAGCCCGTGCAGCGGTCGTGGGCACCGTCTGCGAGGTCGTTGGCCGCTCTGGCCTCTTGTCTTCTGCAAGCGCGCCGAAGCGGTTTGCAGTCGATGTGGGAGGCGGGGAAGGCGTCGCCCTGGGCCTGGCCGCCCGTCGGGACGAAACGGTCGTCCAGGTGGCGCCTGCCACGCTGTCGTCACGGATGGCGCGTCTTCTGCCTCCCGTGGTAGAGACAGTCGGCTGCCTCTTCTTCTTAGCTGCCTTTCTGGCACCTGCTTGAGCAGCGGACATCGGCCGTTTGCGCCGCCCGCCATCTGCGAGGTGCGGTGCGCTGGCTGCCGTCCTTTGCCCGTTCTTCGTGGGCAGGAAATCTGCCAAGTTGACGATGACATCGTCATCTTCTCCTGACTCGAGGTCCGGGTCCCGTGGCCGAGTCGTCGTAGACGGCGGGTCAGACGGGGCCGCCGAGGGAGCACGCTCCTCCGGACGGCGGTCTGCCACACCAACTTCTCCAGTCGTCGTATTTGGGGGGCCGGATGGGGCCGTCGACCGAGCGGGCTCGGCCGAACGGCGATCCGCCACACCCATAGCTCTGCTCAGTGATCCTCGAAACTCCGGGCGCGCCCACGACATCTCTGCGTGCTGCCGGAGCGACGACTGGCGTCTGCCGGTCTGCGCCCAGCGCGCCCGCCGCCCCCCTATATAGACTCTGGCCCGCCCTCCCCCCACCACGCGCAACCGAGGGCATATAAGCGCAGCACGGAGGCGCGCGGGCCCGTTGTCAAGGCAGCACCGGACGCCGCGCCGCACCTAACCTCCACGCACGCCGCTCCGCTACCGCTACCGCTACCGCTACCGCCATGGCCCGCACAAAGCAAACGGCCCGCAAGTCCACCGGCGGAAAGGCGCCGCGCAAACAGCTCGCCACCAAGGCGGCGAGGAAGAGCGCGCCCGCCACCGGAGGCGTCAAGAAGCCCCACCGCTACAGGCCGGGCACCGTCGCCCTGCGAGAAATCAGGCGCTACCAGAAGAGCACGGAGCTGCTCATCCGCAAGCTGCCATTCCAGCGCCTAGTGCGCGAGATCGCCCAGGACTTCAAGACCGACCTGCGCTTCCAGAGCTCCGCAGTCATGGCCCTGCAGGAGGCCAGCGAGGCCTACCTCGTCGGCCTCTTCGAAGACACCAACCTGTGCGCAATCCACGCCAAGCGCGTCACCATCATGCCCAAGGACATCCAGCTCGCGCGCCGCATCCGCGGCGAGCGCGCCTAAACCGCGCCGCGGCACCGCACCGCACAAACAAAAACGGCCCTTTTCAGGGCCACTAACATCTCTCCGTCGCGAGCAAACTTTGTCGGTCGCCTGCCTCTCGCCCCGCAACCCAAAAAAAACAAAAACCACCACTTCCCGTCCGTCCGCCACACCCGCTCACTCTGCCTGCCTGCCTGCCTGCTAGCAGCGCGCAACAATCACACATCATCCCTCCCCGGCGCTCAAAGCGCACAATACCCAACGGCCGACGTCACACCGCACGGGTGGCTGGCTGGCCGGCCGCCGCTTTCGTTTCGAAAACAAAAAAAACCCGCACTCCACTCCGACGGCCAACGGCCAGGCAGGCGCGCTCGCTCGCTCGCTCTCTCTACACGCCACCGAAATCCCCGCCGACTCCTTCCACATCTCAACGTGCCCCCCGTTGCAAAACATAACACACACAAAGGAACAAAACAAAGACCAGACACGACTAGACAAGACAGACATCCGAGAAGAACGAACGCAGGCAAGCCAACCAACGTATTCAAACAAAACAACGTGACAGAAAACCAACCGTCGGCCGCCGCCACAAACACGGCGACAATCAACCACGACAACAACAACACCGCTTACCGCTACCGCTACCGCCGCCCACACCCGCCACCGACCCCCGCAATCCAACCACCACGGCAAGCAAACAGCATCCCCACGGGCATACAGAAACGCCAGACAGACACCCACACCAAACGCAACACGACAATCAAAACCTTCCCCGACGTGCTTTGATGGCCCTGAGAAGGGCCGTTTTGGGCCGCGCGTCTCTTGCGCGCCACTAGACGACGACGGGGGGTGGGGACGACGGAGTCAAGCGCCAAACCCTTCCTTTCTCCCATCTCTTTCTCCTCTACTCTACTTCTTCTTCTTGGGCGAAGCCTTCGCCTTAGACGGCGTCGTCGCCTTCTTCGGGCGCGGCGCCTTCGGCTTCTTCGTCGGAACCTTGGCGGCCTTCTTCGCCTTCGACGGCGACTTGGCCTTGGCCGGCTTGGCCGCAGCCGCCTTCTTCGCACCCGCGGGAGCGGCCGACGCCGCAGACGCCTTCTTGGCGGCGCCCGCCTTCCGACCGGTCGCCGCCTTCACGCCACCAGCCTTCTTTGCGCCGGCCGCACGGGCGCCCTTCTTCTCCTTGCTGGCCGGAGCGGCGCGCTTCTTCTTGGCACCGCCAGCACGAGCCTTGCCGCCCTCGGCCGCCCCCCCGCCGCCGGCGCCGGCAAGCTTGAACGAGCCGGACGCGCCCTTCCCCTTCGTCTGCACCAGCTCGCCCGCCACGACGGCCGACTTGAGGTACTTCTTGATAAACGGCGCCAGCTTCTCCGCGTCCAGCTTGTAGTGCGCGGCTATGTACTTCTTGATCGCCTGCAGCGACGACCCGCCGCGCTCCTTCAGACTCTTGATGGCGGCCGTCACCATCTCAGAGGTGCGCGGGTGCGCAGGCTTGGCGCGCAGCTTCTTCGCAGACGACGCAGACTTGGCCTTCTTCGTAGTGCCGGTGGCGGCGGGTGCCGCAGCAGTCTCGTTCGTAGCCGCCTGATCTGCCATTTCGACGACGCGCGTAACACACAGCGAGAGCGAGAGCGAGCGGGACGGCAGGCAGGCACGCAAGCACAGCACAGCAGCAGAGCAGAGAATCACAAGGCCCAGCCAGTGTCGCGGGCGGGCGCGGACGGCCGAGAGAGCGGCCGCCACTCTGCGCGCCGCCGCGCCGCGCCTCCCGCGCTTGCTACCGCCCAACGTCCGACAGCCTGTGCGGAGCAGCCCCAAACCTGCGCCACAACCGCCCGCGCCTTTCAAACCACCGAGGATGGGGCTACACACAGCCACACCACAGTCGCCAACCAGTCGCCACGGCAGCGCCGCAAACCACGGCCAAACTGCAGCTACCGCGCGCTACAGCCTGGGTCGGCCCGCCGAGAATCGCCGCCCCGGCCCAAATGCCGCCCCCACAGCCCCAGCCGACGACCCGCCACAATGGCCAAACCTTCGGCAAAACTCCCACACCGTCGCCGCGGCAGCCCGGCCAGCGCGGCCGGCGCCACAGCCACACAAGCCGAGGCGTGCGGCGATGACGGCCGTGCAAACGCGCCTCCGCCGCCCCATCGCCTTCCGTCGCCCTCCCGCCGTTTCCCGATCGGCCCGCAGCCGTCGGGCCACATCGCGCGCCGTCCTCCTCCTCTCGCCCGCCAACATTCACAGCCGTTTCTCAACAATTGCCCGCCGCAAACGGACGCCGCCTGCGCAACAGGCGCCGCCGCCCCTCGCCGCTTCCGACCCAACCCCTCGACCGAGGCAAACCGCAATCCGAATCTACAGACCAACCCAATCTGCCGTCAAGCACACACGACAGCCGACCTTACACGTTACGCGTTACACATTACGTTTACACGTCTACGTTAGGTTAGGTTAGGTGGACGTGGGTTAGGTTAAGGGGACTTGGGTTAGGTTAAGCGTCAAACTTAGGTTAAGCATTCAAACACGTCAGGCGTCAGAGGTTAGGTTAGGTTAGGTTAGGTTAGGTTAGGTTACACGTTAGGTTAAGGGGTCAGTGCTATGTTAAGAAGCGTCAAACGTAGGTTAAAAAAAAGCGTTCAAACGTGAGGCGTGAGCCGGACAGCTTACCTTACGTAGACGTTAGGGGCTCACAGGCTGAGCTCACCTCGCCACACCACAGGTTAGGTTCGGTTCGGTTCGGTTCGGTTCGGTTCGCTCGGCTCAGCGTAAAGCGCCGAGGTCAGGGTTACGTTCGTTCACCTTCGGGCGCCACACTTTCGGTTGAAAGGTCGCGACGGGACGACGTCGGCAGGCACGCCGCAAACGAACAAAAACGTACAGACGACGTCGGAAACCGCCGACAGACGGGGGAGCAGCACGACCACGACCAGACACCGAGCGCGAACGAGACACACGCGAACCACCCCCACCGGCCAAAGGGCACCACACAACAACCCAGAGCACCACGTGTCGACACCAGAGCAACCCGCCGCTCACGCGACATGGCTGGCACCGAAGGGCAACCGCCCGCAACTGCGCTTTCCGCGCCGGCCCGGATGCACGTCGTGCTACAACAACACCACTACCGTACACAGCCGCTGTTCACAACATCACTATCAATGGCGCGCCCGCGGCTCGCCGCCGTCGCAGTCGCAGCCCCAACGCCAGCACTTTTGCACCACCATTCACACGCACCGCAACACAGCTCGCCGACACAGCCGAACAAAACAAACACCACACAACAACAGCAACAACGCCGCCGCCTCCACTTGTGCCGGCGACCCACCCCGCCGATGGCGCACCTTTCGCCAGCCGGCAATCGACACACACGCACCCACCCACCGGGGCCCAGTGCAAAAAAAAACACACAAAAACCAAACAACACAAACGACACGGGAAGCGCACACCGCCACTTCGCGCGCACGCCACCAACCAGTCGTCGTCTCAAAATAACAAACACAAACAAAATAAACTAACAACTAGGGCAACACAAAACAAAAACGCCTCGCACGAACCGCCCACAAAAAGGACAAGCACACGCACAGCCTCTGCTGACGACCACGACGCAGCGGCACGCTGCTCCTGTCCCGCGCCCCGCGCCCCGCGCCCCACTCGATTCACAACTCACGCGACACCGTCATCGACGGGCTCGCTTCCCGCAACCTACCACCTTTCCGCCACGACGCACAGCCCCAGCCCCACCCGACGACTGCACTTTCACCACCGCCTCCCCCTTCCCCCCCAAAACACACACACACACACACACACACACACAGCCAGCCAAAAACGCACTCGCGACCCACACATGCACGTGCATCGGCACACGCCAACCAGTCAACGTCGACAACCACACGCAAGGCTCGAAACGAAAACGAAACCGGCGTCCTTCCACGTTGCCATCAAGCTACGCGACACAAGACACAAGGAACCAACACAACAGCCGGCCCCACTAATTCCCACTCTCACGCCGCAAAAAGCACACCGAAACCGCCAAACACGCACGCACATTCCCCTTCGCACTGACACCACCGACCGGCTCGCTACCACACACCTCTCGGCAGCCGTTTCACGCCAATTCGCCACACCGCCCACACAGTCGACAAGCGCCCGCCCTGTACGGCACACGCAACGACGCAGCGCAGCAAAGGGCGCCCGCAACACATACCTCTCCGCCGCCCGACGCGCCAACCGCCACACCACACCGCCAGCCACTCGCAAATTGTGCACTGCCACCAGCCACACGTCCAACACGCCGCGCCGCCTCCGGCCACCCGCCAGGGGGCGCTCACGTCCGCGACAACAGCGCGGCCCGCCGGGCCGGGCCGGGCCGGGCCGGGCCGAACCGAACCGAGCCGCCGCTGCTCTGCACTCGGCACGGCCACACCCTGCTGCAGACCGGGCTCGTCCCTCTGTACGCGTCTGCCTGCGCATCAACACAACACGACCTTTTTTTTTTTTTTTTCTCTCTCTACCGCCATCCCTCCTTCTCGCGTTTTACTCGTTGTTGCAGCAGCGGCGCACACCTACACATCCACAGCCCCAGCCGAGCCGGCCTCACCTCAGGGCCCGCCGCCAGCGTCTCCTCCTCGGGCACAGGTGCGGTGCTGTGGCCGCCCATCCAACCGCATTGCTGGCCGTCCAGCCACCAGGCGTTCCCACTGCCGCGAGCCACGCCGCGCACCGACCCTGCTGCAGAAAACGAAGCATAGCCAGAGACCGACCGATACACAAAGCAAGCCGTCGCCTCGCCTCTTGTCCTTCCTGCCTTCCTTCCGCCCCCGCCCTTCTCACACCACCGCCTCTCCACTTTCGCCCCCCCCCTCCTTTTTTTTTTTTTTTTTTTTTTTTTTGTTTTCTTCTTTCTTTCTTTCTTTCTTTGGCCCTCTCTCCTTCCCGCCATGGCGGTTACGGCACCGCCTGCAGCGGCAGATTTTTTGCGCCCACACGCCTACTCCTACCACCATTAACCTTGCCCTGCCCTGCCCTGCCCATCAACGTCGCAGTCGAACCGACGCTTGCCAACACACTGCCCACGTTCCTTTCTCTTTTCGGCCTACGCCCATTACGCGCCGCCGCCACAGCACCTTCCCTTCCCACAACACACCGACGTCATCACACGCACCCAAAACAGGGGCCACGACCGTGTTCCTCGCCCACTCCCATCCCGCACGGTACGCACATTCCCAACTACTACCGCGCACCCTCCCTTTCCAATCTGTGTGTCTCTGTGTCTGTGTCCTGTCCGCGCGTGACGCCTCTCAACATCCGCCGTCCCCCGTCCCGTTTTCGCCCCCATGCCGTCGTCGCGCCGCCTCCGCCCCTGTCCGCCCCGCACCACACCATACACCGCTGCTTGTCCCGGCCGTTGCCACCAAAGGCGCCGACCGCAAACGCGCCACGCCGCAGCCCCCGTGCGTCTCGCGCTCGCTTGCATCTCCGTGCCGACGCTGCCTCTCTTCCCGCTCGCACTCGACCTCGACAACACAGTCTTTGGCTCCGCCACTGCGTGTTCCGGTGGTACGCACGCTGCAACACGTATGTATTCATTACCAGAGCGATGGCGAGGCATGACAGCATCTCTGTCTGACCAGAGAGTTCTTTATCGCTGCTAGTCGGCGCTTGGACCGCGCCAGACGACAGTAGTGGCACGCACCGGGTCGCCAGGAACAGTTGTTATATATATATTGTAGCGCGAGTCGGGACAGGTAGTAGTCGGTCGACAGTAGTAGCGGGTGGACGGTTGTACTGAGCGGGCGTCGGCGGCGTGCTCTGCTCGTCTCGCGACTCTGGTCACGGTTCGGGACGATGTATAGTCTATTGTGTTATAATCAAAAGGTGGTGTGACGCTGCATTGCGCAAATCTGATAACGTATGTTCATTGTACTTATTTTGTTCAACAACGAAAGCCCCACTATTACTTTTTTTCTAAAGTAACTTTTGTCTCTTAACGAAAAACATTCACTTTTTAAAGACCACTTCCTATGGCATTTCCCTCCAAGGAGTGCAATTAATTACCAGCCAGCACTCATTCATTGCACACAGCTGTGTAAGGGGTATCTACGATTGAGGAGCGGATATAAATGCAATTTTTTGTTTTTTTTGTTTTTTTTTGTGTGTGTGTGTGTTGTAACCTCCCAGCAAAATTTAAAATAATGGACAATGTTATTTACGGATGCTAATGGACATTGCGCTAATTGTAACCTCGCCCACAATGAGAGGTATTGAAAATGGCAACACAAATGTGAAATTCGCAATCTGACTCAAATATAAAGTCTTCACACAACATTTAAAAAAGTCCGTTCAGTGACACGAAACTTCAATTAAACCGAAATATCGGTCTTTGGCCCTGTGCAAAACAATCAGAATTAAAGTCTTACCTCCGAATAAATGGATGTCACATTTCTGCTCTGGTTGTTGCGCAGCGCTTGGAGGAACTGCATTTGCAAATAATAATATTCTCTTTTTTTGTGATTTTAGTGACATTTTCCTTCAAAGAAGTGGAATGAAATGTGAAGTGCAACGAACTCTTTAGTTCAATAACAAATTAAATGTTTGAAAAATGCTTTTGAAATAAAAATTATTATTGGGGAACTTGTTGGAGAATAATTACAATAAATACAATTTTTCATTATCTAATGATTATATTAATTAACAGTATACCTTATTCACCATCTTGACCAGTGTTGCCGACCGCCTACATCACACAACCGCACTCGGCTGCTACTACTGACCGACCGCTCTGCATGACGACTATTAGCGTACTGCACGCGACGACTACTGACAGAGTACAGCCCTCAACTACACAGAGCTACGGACTCGCAACGACTACTGACAGACTGACTGACTGAGAACCGCTCGCAACACTCGCGCAGTCCAGCGCAAACTCTCTGGTCACAGATGCTACAATGTCTCGCCATCGCTACTATGTTACATACGTGTTTCAGTGTCTTTTTCATTGGGGTAACGATCTTTGGCTCTTTTTATTCTGAATACAGGGCCAAAGGTCAACGCTGCTGCCCTTATACAATTTATCAGGTTTCATTATGTCTGTTGCAATGTTACATACGGTTCACTCTTTCATTAATATTATCGTTGGGTTTGTTTTGTAGGGACGTTAACATTCTGGCACATTTTTATTATCATCGGACTCTCTGCTATTTGTGCAGGGAGGTTATACCTGGGTCCATTTCCATTTACATTTTAATATTGATAGACTTTTTGTTTTCTTTTTTGTTTCTTGTTGTTTTTCCTTCTTTTTTTTTTGTTGTTTTTTTTTTTTTGTTTGTTTTGTTTTTCCCGCTCTCACCACCACCGCCGCATCACGCCTTCCGTTTTCTTGGTTTCTTTTCTGTTCTTCAACTGCTTCAACATCACCGCGCCCCATTTCCACACCACAGCCATCATCAGCCTCCAAGACGGGCGGGCGCAGTGTGCCATTTCCGGCGCACAAGCACACCCGTACGGTACTCTCCTCGCCCCCACGCCACCAACAACACAGCGACCACGCGGCTTTCAGGCACGGCACGGCACGGCACGGCACGGCACCGGCGAAATGCGCCGCCCCCGCCCCTCCGCGCATCCGTCCGTCTCGCCACGTTCACTGACAGCCGCGTCTGCGGCTACAACACAACACCGCTCCCCTCCCTGGCAACTCACATTGTTTTTCTCCTCCTCTTTTGCACAAACCACAACGCCGAGCACAGGCGCAAGCCACCCACACCGCGCCCCTCCCCGTCCCGTCTTTGGCCGCCGCTCCTCGTTTGCCCCCTCCCATCTCCCGAAATGCCATGCCAGCAGCGTTACGCATGCCCCTCCCCTGTCCACACAACACTACCGCCTAACGAACAGCCTTTTCCGGGCCACATCCAGGGCACGCCCACCTCCAAACACTGCCAATTCACGGACGCACACACACACACACACACACACACACACACACACTCACTCACTTTCTCGACACCTTTCTGTACGGAGGGTGCGTCATCTCGACCGTGACAGAGTGACGGCAACTATCGACGATCCATTTCCCCCCACTGGTAAAACATGTCCACTAACACCTACATACATCATTCAAGTACACAGACAATAGCATACACACAATGGGAGGGCACACGAACATGGACGGCACGGCACTGTCATACACTCTTCCTCAGCACCATATCAACAAACGTTACGTACATCCGGGAAAGCGAAAGCGAACGCGAAAGCGAAAGCGAAATGAAAGCAAAAGCAAAGGCAAAGCCCAATGCAGCCGTCAAAGGTAACGTTCACCACGGCAGACACTTGCAGCCGCGCCGCCGTTAAACGCATTTCAGTGCGGCTCCAATACGCCTCCGACACGGGAACGTTCCGTTGCTCTACGAATGCGTTTCTCCCCTTTTTCCCTTCCTCTCTCTTTTGCCCCCCCTCCTTGCACTCTTGCCTCATTCCTCACGTTCTGCCCAGACATTCGACCGATCAAAGTCAACCTTTCGTTACCGTTCTCAGCGCGACGGTGTACAACAGTATGACGGGTGTGCCCAAGACTTCGGTTCAGTTGCGTGACGCCGGTCTATCGCGCCGATCGACAGTTACTCAGGGGGCGACGGATCGGACCACGTCACCGACACACAAAACACTTTCAAACAAACAAATACATACCGGATGGACACAGACAAACACGTGTACAGACATTCGCCAAACAAACGACCGCCGCCGCCGCCGTCGTCGTCGTCTAGCGTGCATCTTGAATGACGACATCGGTGTGCGTGCGTCGTACGCAATCAGTCAGACACGGCTATCAAACATCAGAGTCGAATGGTACATCATCGTGCGTGTCGCCGTACACGTACAGTACAATACAACAACAATGCGTCTTAATGGCACGTTCATTTCAACGTCACTCACACACCTCCACGCTGCACTTACGTCGCACCATTGTCAAACTCGGCGTACAGCAAAGGGAATAGTGGGCGGCAAAAAAAACCAAACAAAAACATTTCACATTTCACCCTCGCCATGTATGATGTGCAAAAAAACAAACC